>NC_062213.1:79082247-79384616 GCF_902686445.1 Sciurus carolinensis | reverse complement strand
CTTAATTGTGGACAGGAACGTTCTTTGTATTTGATTTTGATTTTTTGTTCACTATTGTGATTATAATTTGTCTTGCTTTATTGGTCTGTGCACAGGACAGAATGCATGTGCCACATTGATTTGAGAATTCTGCTGCAATTCCCTCTGTAAGATGAAAGAATTGGTATTCTGATGTTATACATCATTTCCTGTGAGGTTGGTTAAGGTGATTCTGCCAGCAAAATGAGAAAATGTTTGTTGTCTCTGCTGACCATGTGCTTTATGTGAAACTTCTTTTGGAACTTTTTTCACAAAAGCTTTCACACCAAGTGATTATTGCAGAATGCTGTTGCTAGATTTACTGAGAGCTTTCTTGTTGTCAGGCACTGTCCTAAGTATGGGGATGAATAAGAGGGACACTATCCCCATCTTGTGGAGGTTATAGTCTAGCAGGTCAGAGAACTGGTAAACAAAACCATCACAAACAATGAATTGCATCATGTCAAAGTAGAGTAGGAAGATAGGGAGATGGATGTCATAAGGCAGGAGGGGAGGTTGGTGTAAGAAAGTTCCCTTCTCAGTCTTCTGAGATCCTCAGCTTGAGTGAGAGTGAGAACAGAGACAGCATCTGCCGCAGATGAACTGTGGGTGCTTCTCTCTGTCCTTCTTGTCATGGGTAGTGGGTAAGGGGAGGGGAAGGTACATCTTGAATTTCTTCTTGTCCACTCTGCATGTTCTATAGAACTTCCTGAGACTTGTGCCCTGAGTGGCACCCACTGAAGACTGGTGCTACCACACAAGGACCTGAATATCTTTATTCCCGGATTGCCAGGAGGTAGCGGGAGGAAAGACAGCAAGGCGACATGAATCTTGGCAGTATGTCGTCATTTTTCAAATTTGAGTATTTAGTGTTCTGAGAATCTTTCCTTTTGTGTAGTTGGGAGTGTGTAGTTTGGAGCACTTATCCAACTCTTCTTTGCTGTTTTCAAAAAAATAAGCCAACATCTGGAACATACTCTCTCACAGGAGCCTAACAACCAAAAGGTGTTGGAAAGAAAAACTGTCTGTGTGGTCTAGATTAAATGATGTGTGTTTATTCATAATTCGTGTTTCCAGTCTGCTAGACTCCTTTCTTACGTACAACATGGAAAGAATGCCATCAGGTCCAACTAAAGTCTAAATACGCCTTTGAAGTTTGGAAGTGAGTCATCATGTGAATCTGGAAGTGTGGGATTCCTTTGAAATATTGTGTTACTGCTGCTGTTGTAAACAGTGCCTCCTCAGCATGAACTGACCTGCACAGGGTTCATCTCAGTAGGAACTGGTAGCTGTCACCTCATGCTGAACAATAGATATACCTGCTCCTTCTGTTCCAGCCTTACATTCTCTTGTTTCTGCCCATCAAGACTGTCCCTTCTCTTAGAGGACAGACTGTGAGAGCTCTGTACTGGTTTTGCCTGGAGCATGCACATCATGCCCTTCCCTCCTTGCTGTTGGGGTGCTAGTTCTTTCCCTCCACTCCTGGTTTTCTTACCTTTGTCTGCATAAACCTCATGTGTTAGTCAGCTTTTTGTCACTATGACCAAGATACATGATAAGAACAATTCAAAGAGGAAAGGGTTATTTCGGTTCATGGTTTCAGAGTTTGAGACCATGGTTGGCTGATTCCATTGACTCCACTGTTCTGTTGTGTACTTACACATGAGGCAGAACATCATGTTGGGAAGGGGTGGCAGGGGAAAGTTGTTCTGCTCATGACATCAGGGAAGCAGGGAGAGAATGAGAGAGGAGCCAGGAACAGAGATAGTCCCCCAGACACCCATGCCCTTGTGGACTCCAGTCTTACACTACCTGCCTACAGGTACCACCAATAGTCCAACCAGCTATCAATAGATAATTCCAGCAAATGGATTAATCCACTGAAGAGGTCATAGCCTTTATCACTGCCTAATAGTCCAACCTATGAACCTTGTTGCATTGGGGATCATGCTTCCAACACATGAGATTTTTGGGGAACCTGTAAGAACCAAGCCATAACTCTTTGTTTGCTTAGGGAAGCCTGTCTGTCACACAGACCATTCTGATGTTCCCAGAGCCACCCGTGTTTCCTTAGCATGTGTCTCACTTATAGCCCTTTGCTGGAAACTAATCTTCCCTGGGAAACCAGATTTCCTCCTCAGTGGGGATTAGGTCTTCCTGCTTGTGGCTACCCAGTGCCTGATGCATAATAGGGGCTTGGTAAATATTTGTTCCTTGACTGAGAGGTATGGCCTCTCCCATCCCATGACCAGAATCATGTTTCCTAGGGCCAGTTATGGCCTCAGCGCCCCTGTGTTGTTCACGTCTGCCTGGAACCACAGTCATTGGACTGGAAGGGTTACTCTAATTTCAACTCTTTTACAGATGGGGAAATGGTATTAGTTTGCAAGGGCTGCTGAACAAATACAGATTGCATATCCCTAATCTGAAAATTCCAAATCCAAAATGCTCCAAAAAAATCTAAAACTTTTTGAGCACCAACATGATCCACAAAGGGAAAATTCTTCACCATGAAACTTCATTTTATGCACAAAATAAGTAGTCATACTGTATTAAATTACCTTCAGTCTGTGTGTATAAGGTGTATGTGAAATGTAAAGTGGATTTTATGTTTAAATTTGTGTTCTATCCTCAAGATATCTCATTATGTATGTACAAATATTCCCAAATTTAAAAAAAAATCCAAAGTCTGAAACATTTCTAGTTTCAAGTATTTCAGACAAGGAATCCTAAGTCTATCACAAACCAAACTGGGTGATTTAGACAATAAAACATTGTCTGAATGTTTTAGAGGCTAGAAGTCAACATCAAGATGTTGGCAGAATGAGTTCCTTCTGACAGCTAGGCAGGAGAATATGGGCCTTAGCCTCTGGTGGCTTGTTGGCAATCTTTAGAGTCACTGACTTGTGTCAGCAAAATGTCAATCTTCACATGGCATTTGTCCTGTGTGGTGCCTGTGTACAATTTTTTTTTTTTTTTTTTTGGTGGTACTGGTTATTGAACTCAGGTGTGCTTAACCACTGAGTCATACCCCCAGTCCTTTTTATTTTTTATTTAGAGACAGGGTCTTGCTAAGTTGCTCAGGGTCTTCCTAAGATGCTGAGGCTGGTTTTGAACTTGCAATCCTCCTGCCTTAGCCTCCTGAGACACTGGGATTACAGGTATGTGCCACCACACCTGGCAAATTTTTTCCTGTTTTATAAGGACACTAGTCATTGGATTAGGGTATAAATGATCCTAATGACTTCATTTTAACTTAATCTTCAAAGACCCTTTTCCCTGAAAAGTTCATATTCATAGGTATTGAGGTTTAGGACTTCAACATATTTTGGGGGACCCAATTCAGCCCATAACAACAGCTAAATTCATAATATTTAATTCATCCTCACTGTTGAAAGATGGTCCAACCATTTACAGAACTTGGAGGTTGTGTTATTTTCCCAGGGATTTCCCAGTCTTTATTTGTTGCCCTTTGTGAGTAAGTTAAGAATTGGAAGACAGAGAATGCCTGGTTACAAATTAACAGTTGGTCAACAAACCCAGAGTTGGAGCTTGTTGGCTAAGTTTGGAAAATTATCTTTATGCTTTTGACTGATATTAGACTCACTTGACTGCATAGCCACGAAGAAGCCCAGTTTCAGGGGTCCATTTATTCTTATGGATCAATAAACAATTAGAAAGTGACATTGTCAACAATTTAAATTTACCCAACCTTTGAAATTAGAAATATTCAGGATTTGCCAAGTATTTGCTGTGTGGCGGTAGGCAAGTCACTTAATTGTGTGGATCTCAATGTGTTACCTGTAAAATTCTGGCACTGGATTAGGTAACCATTGGTTAGAAGGTGGAAGAAAGCTTCTCTGGGTTATGTTGTTCTTTTAGTGTTGAAGGCAGAAAAGTCCTCTATGAAATTGGTCTCTACAAGTATAAAAAGAGGTTAATTGTTGGAGAGCTTTTCTTCTTTATTATCTCCAGTAGATGTGAGTAGGTTCTAGCCTTGCCTAGAAAGATGATTCCTGCTTTGGTCTACTTCTGTGTACTGAACATCTACCCAACATCTACCCTTTGCAAGAGGTTGACTAGCACATAGGTTGTTCCCAGTTTACCCCAGTGTCACCCCTATGCAGCCTTCCAGTGACAAGATTTGCATGGGTCAAATGTGTTGTTTTCATTTTTAGAAAAATTGATTTTTTTCAAAGAGATTTTTCTATCTTCCTTTTTTCTTTCTTTTTCTTTTTTCTTTTCTTTTCTTTTCTTTTTTTTTTTTTTTGGTGGATCTGAGGATTGAACCCAGGGCTCTGTGCTTACTAAAAAGTGCTCTACCACTAAACTACACTCCAAGGCCCGAAGAGTTACTTCCATGTCTTGTAAGATGTTTAAGTACTAGAGTGTTGATTACTTGCTTCTTGTACAAGGGAGCCTTCAGGGTGTAATGCTCACTCTTTATAATCTTGGCATTAAAAACACCTGCTATTAATAGAATCTTGAGTATAATTAGAAATTTTTAGATGTCCTCTCCTTCTATTATATTGCCTATTACAATGTTCATTGTATCACAATCCTCTGTTTTTTTTTTTTTTTTTTTTCCCTTATCAAACTGTGACCCTTGATTGTGCAAAGAAGGTAAAATAGACCAGATGTCTTAAGTGAGTTTGGATATATCAGTCATCACCTTCTATTTTCCACAAAGAGGGAGGCCTAGCAGCTCAAGTGAGGCACCGACTTCACTTTCCATTCTGTCTTTCCAAAGCAAACAGAGCAGAGATGTCCAAGTCTGCTCACCGTCCTGTGCCAGCCCTGGGGGTATTCAGTTTTAAGGATGTGACTACTGCTGCTGTGAACAGAAAGGGAAGTCAAACTGTCAGCATTTTGTCTTGAATACTGAAACCAAAAATAACAACCTCAGAAGAAAGAGCAAGAGAATTGAGAAACCCACTCGGTTCTAGTATGATGTTCTGGAAGAGCACAGACCCACACAGAAAACGGGAGACAAGCTCTTGATACTATAGCCTGGCCTTCAGATTCAAGAAGGCTTAAGTTCACATTCAAAGAGGAGGTGACTTTAGAGTTTTGCTTCTCTTAAAAAAACAAAGAAAAAAAAAAAAAAGAAATAATTGCCCCCTCACCATGGTTGTTATGAGGCAGAGTGGATTTTGTAGGAATCTAAAAACAGTCAAACAGCTAAGTATTTTATCCAGATATGAGAACTGGATGAATAAAAGTCCTGTTGTGACACTGATTCCAACAGTGTCACTAAGGCAAGCCAGGCCAGTACTGGTGGATAGGAGAAGAACTGGAATTAGGCCTGGGACACCCAGAAATGAGGGAAGCACCATTCCTTGAAGGACTTTCAGGAAGAACCTGAATTATAAAAGGGAAAGTATAAATGCCACCATACAATTGTTAAATAATGCTGTGTGGGCCTGTTAGGAGAAGGGGTATGAGGGATGGGCCTGAGGGACAGTTAGGATTTTTGGAAACTGGTACTCTAAATAGAGGGAATGCTGAGAGGGAGCGGCATAATGGCAGGAACGCTTCCTATGGAGGTAGGTGCACTATCACTTGACAGGCTGGGACCTAGGAGCATGCTCCTAGGAGCATGAGGACTAGGCTTCAGTGAGTCTAAGTTTTTACTGAAACTCTGAGTATATATGCACATTTCGGTTATCTATTGTTGCATTAAAAACCACTCCAGAGATAACTTAAAAGTGAATAGACTTAAAACAACAGCTACCTGTTTCTCATGATTCTGCAATCTGGTCTGGCTTAGTCAGGATTTAGAAATTTGCCCCAGTGCCCCAGCCTACCATTGGGGTCCATCCACCTATTGTCAGGTGCCCTTCATGTTTAGTGCCTGTGGTCTTGCTAAGAGAGTAAAGTGACAGCTAAGCCTATCATGGGGGGTTCCCCATTAAAGGCCATCTTTGGGGACATTTTCTTGATTCACATCGAGACTACCACTTTAGTCAAGTACAGAACTTGACCAAAGGTAGACATTTCAGAGGCCAATTTTGACTCACCATGAGTGATAACTTTCTTTTAGCTAAAGTGATTCAACTATGAACTTGACCATAGATTAGTTTAATAGAAACTGAATAATGGTGACTCAGGAATTCTGCAAAAGTAAATTTTTCACTCCAAGACTCTATTGAACTGGAGGATAATCCTGTGATGACTGGTAAGCACAGGGTCCCGTTCTATTTGTTCTTTAATGTAACGAAGCTATTGAGATGGAGAAAAGCCATTGAGGTGTGGAAAGGACAGTGCACTCGATAACTGGAAGTGTGGAAAATAGCCATTTCCAACTCGTGAGAGAGGGGTTCTTTCTCACCCAACACTACAAGCAGAGAGAAGGAAGGTACTGTTTTCTCACTCTTCAGTTGCTGATTTCCCAATCTATGTGCTGTTTACATGTCCTAGGGAGAGAAAGGAAGAATGAATTTATCAGACTTAATGCTGATTAATGCTGGTAATCAGCCTGGCACTAGCTGCTGGCTTAACGACTTCATTAGCAGCCTTGGAAGTGTGTTTCCACTTCTTCTGCACTACTTAATGGCAACCTAATTTACATTTGGCCTCTTCTCATGCTCTGAAGACATTCATCAAAGATACATTAGACATCAGGGAAGTCATTGACATCCATGTTAAAGAAGAAAAGATGCCACATGGGTCACAATGAAGAGATTCTAACCTATAATGTCCTATTTTAACTTGGGATGTCAGTGCAGTTGATAATCCTTGTTACGACATGTAACAGATGATGCCGCAGCCAAAATGACAGGCAAAATGTTAGAAGACCGGAAGCGAAAATTATGGGAAGTGATTTATCCTTAGGGCAAGAGTTAATCTCTTTCAACTTTAGGTCTGGAAATTCATCGATTTTGTTTCCTAGATAAGACTCTATAGCACTGGCAAAAGGGGATGTGGTGGTCAGGCAATTCTGGTGGGACAGAGTTATCAACAGCACAAGTTACACTTACAAACATTTCCAAAAACTTGACTAAATTGATTAATCAGAATACAGTGTGCATTTTAGGTTTCTTTCTAATGCTGTTATTTATAGGTGCTTATCTACTATACTAAAAATTAAAACATGAAATAAAACTACTTTGCAAGAAGTAAAATCAAGAATGAACAAATGGGATGGAATCAAACTAAAAAGCTTCTTCACAGTAAACAATCAAGAACATGAACAGAGAGTCTACAGAATGGGAGAATATCTTTGCCACCTGCACCTCAGAGCATTACTCTCTAGGATATATAAAGAACTCAAAAAACTTAATCCAAACAAAACAAAACAAACAAACAACTCAATAAATGGGCAAAGGAACTGAACGGACAGTTCACAGAAGAAGAAATATGATCAGTCAACAAATAATGAAAAACTTTTCAACATCTGTAGCAATTAGAGAAATGCAAATCAAAATTACACTGAGATTTCATCTCACTTTAGTCAGAATGGCAATTATCAAGAATACAAGCAACAATAAATGTTGGTAAGGCTGTGGGGAAAAAGGCACACTCATACATTACTGGTGGGAGTGCAAATTGGTGCAATCACTCTGGAAAGCAGTAGGGAAATTCCTCAGAAAACCTGAAGTGGAGCCACCATTTATCCCAGTCCTCGGCATATACCCAAAGGACTTAAAATCAGCATACCAGAGTGATGTGGTCACATCAATGTTTATAGCAGCTTAATTCACAATAGCTAAACTAAGGAACTAAACTAGATGCCCTTCAATGGATGAATGAGTAAAGAAAATGTTGTACATATACACAATGGAATTTTACTCAGCCACAAAGAAAAATGAAATTATGACATTTTCCAGTAAAAGGATGAAACTAGAGACTATCATGCTAAGTGAACTGAGCCAGTCCCCAAAACCTGAAAGCCAAATGCTTTCTTTGATATGTGGATGCTGACTGAACAATAGACTGTGGGGAGGGAGGAGTGGAGATTCACCAAATTGGATGGGGGCGGGGGTGGGGGGTGTGGGGGGAAAGGAGGGGAGATGGGAGTGGGAAAGACAGTAGAAAGAATTGGACATAACATTCCTATTTTCATATATGAATATACAATCAGTGTAACTACATATGTACAACCACAAAAATGAGAAGTTATATTCTATGTGTGTATGTCATGTAAAACACATGGAATATAATATACTGTCATGTATAACTAAAATGACAAATAAAAAATTACAGAAAAAATGAAATAAAAACTTCTTTATGTGAAAGGAAGCTAACTAAGTAGAAGGGAAATAATAATTGCCTATTTTGGGGATAAAGTGTCAATAATTTAAATGTGTTTTATTTGTAAAGGGGAATATGTCACTGTCATTGTAAAAACTGAAAGACAAACACTAAAAATAATGTGTCTGAATTAAAAGTTAATAGTGTATGTGGTTTTCTTTATATGAATGTATACTTTATTGCTTATATAAATTTGAGAATAATAAATGATCAAATTCATATTATTAATAATAATGATGGCAAAAATGATTTCTGGTTAGGTACTATGTTACTTTACCCTCAAAATGATATTATAAGATATATATTATAACTCCCTATTTATAGATGAGAAAATGGAGATTTAGATTGTATAACTACTCAGCTCACAGAGCTAGAAGTGCATGTTGGTGCTTGTTAAAAGAAACTGAGGTGAGTTAAATTTGCAAAGATTATTTGAGCAAGAAAAATGCTTTAGAACTAGACAGCATTCCAAAGTTGAGTTAGAATGCTCTGCCCTGCCCCTTGTACAGGTTCTACTTACAGCCAGAGAAAAGGAAATAATGTATGAAACAATTCGATTGACTGCACTCACAACATTCAGCCTTATAGGCATCCCACATCTGTCACATCATCTTCCTTTTATAGACATGGTCTGACAATTGGCAGCCTGTGATTTACTGAAGCTCTATGGCTGTGATTGGCTGAGACTCAGCTATCTGTTGCAGAAATATATTCTTAGGTTAGTTTGCAGTTTGCTTAAACATTAAGTTAGATTGCAGTTTCATACCTATATGGGCAGCTTTGGGTCAAATTTTATCCTGCAAATACAGAAATAGACTCAGGCCAAATTTGTCAATTTAATAGGCTCAAATTGAGAAGTATCCATGATCAAACCATCCTTTTAATTAGTCCACTGACTTTTCACAGACTGCCTGATAACCTCAGACTTGAATAAATTCCAATGATAAGGAACTTGCTAGACATTTTCAGAAAGGAGGAAATAGAGGCAATACAAATATTTTCTACTTATAGGGGTGCTCAGAGGAATCAACTAATTTTTAAAGACTATTAGTTGATAATAATCAGTTAAAATTTTACAAAAGCATCTCTATATCTTATGCTATATTTTATTTCTTTTGCCTCTGAATTTTACTCTGCAGGTGAAATATTTTATAATTTCTAATGAGAGTCCCAAGATCATTTAGAATCTTTCAAATAAAAATGTCTTATATCACGATTTTACAGATTGAAAGACTGTTCTATTGTTCGGTTAATCAAAGGAAGGCTTTCAACCTTGTTAAACACAAGACACTGAGTTGAACAAATTACTCCATGTAAACCTCATGAACTCTGTGGAAGTGGGTGTTAGTGTAGTCATTTTTTTTTTCAGCTAAGGGAGGAGTCTCAGGAACATTAAGTGCCTTAACAAAAGTTCTACATGTTGTATAGTCCATCCCACATCTGTCATATCTTCTTCTTAGTGATAGATTGATGGTCCCCTGAAAAGTGATGGAAATCAAACTACTTTTCAAAATAAGCACATTCTTTGTTCTGATGCCTCATTCCTAAGTTTAGTTTTGATAAAATCAATATACTTTCCAATTCAAAGTCTGCTGCAAAGTTTGCAAAACTGTATTGGTGGGTTGTTTCATAAACTGCCAGGCTAATCACTGTAGCCTCTGAAGTGTCCAGATTTTGACTTTGTATTATTACAGTAGACACACAGCTGCAAATCAGTAGCTACAGATAGCTTCATATGATGATTCTTAACATTTCTTCCAAACAAGAAAAAAATCAAAGAACCAAAGATGAGTCTAGTCAGCACATTTTGTCTGTTAAGATTCAGGAAGTTTGAGTGCAGGATCAATTCTGAAAGCAAAATAGCTGGGAAGTACTAGTGACTCATCTTCCTGTGAAAATCTGATCCTCTGTTGTCACTTAAGTAGCTTTTTATACTGTGTGACTAGTCTGGGGTTTGGGATTGGTTGTAAGAATGAGTCCTCATATCCTCTTAGGGCCTGGTGCCAGGTACCTTACAATACCTGATCCCCAAATCTGTTCTGATTTTGATTCAAAGCTTTGAATGGGTCCAGAGTCCTTCAGGTCACTACAACCTGGAGGAGCATTGGGACCCACAGTCCTTTGTCCTGCTCACAGTTACGGAAACAGGGACTGTTTTACTTTATGCTAGACCTTGGCATTTCCCTGTTTTCTGAGCTGGTTTCTTATTCCTTTGAGTTGATTACATGCATCAGTCTCCTCCTCAGACTTAACCTGCACACAGAGCTGTGATACTTCCTTTTTTCCAAACTTGTTTTGACGACTCTTGGAGACAGCCTGTCTCCTGGGACATGCAGTGCTCTGTTCTGTCCTCATCTTCATCTTCATGTTCTTCCCAGATCAGGAGAGAGTCTTCTGTTTGGACTTGGAGTCCTCAACCAGGTGCCAACACCACCTGACAAAGGTGCCATAGTAACGGCACAGGGTAGTGAGAGAGTGGGGGATCACCCAGGGTCAAAAGGGTAGATAAGTTCCAAGGTCTTTATCCATAATCCGTTACCTATTAAATCTTTCCCTACCCTTCCATCCTTTCAACCAGACATGGTATGTCTTTCCCTATCCTCCTACTCTTATCAGATTGACCATGAAGATCAGGTGCATAATGGTGCCACGATGTTTGCATCATAGTACTACTGCTGAGTGCTGATCTGCATCTTCTGCAAGGAAGAAATACTTAAAAAAAACCAAACAAACAACAAAACATGCCCATGGCCAGTTTCCTTTGGCAGACTGTAGCCTGCTCTAGTAACTTCATAAAAAGCTGGCTACTTCCTTCATTTGGGAGCTGATCTGACTTCTTTCTCAATCAGTGGTGGTCCCCTTCTTCTTGATGTGAAACCTCCTTTCCCAGTTTAAAGACATTCTTTAATATTTGTGCTCCCTTGACTTGATATCTTTTTTTTTTAACCGTCATCAAGTCAGAAATATTGGCATCAGTAGCAGAAAAAGAAAGTTTTTTTTTTCAGATGGACTTGATTGAAATACTGATTCTAACATGTTCACCTGGCTTTGAGACTCTTGGCAAGTCTCAGTTTCTTAATCCTTAGAATGAGGTGAATAACTGGGATGCAGAGCTGTTGTAAGACCAGAGTCAATGTATAAAAAGCACCTGGTATAATACCTGGCATGAAATAACCCTTTAATAACTCAGAACATTTATTATATCTTTTCATGAATTATCTGAACAGAATGTGAAGTGAAATGTAGTTTAGACATTTCTTTAGACTTTGGGATAGTTGGTAATAATGGAAGCAATGAAATCAGAACTTGGAGTTCTCATGTCCCAGCCCCAGTGATCTTTAGAGAATGCCTATCTGGCTTCGATGAGGTCCCACCTTTCCTAGGTATTTTAAAGGCAGATTCCTCAAGGTAGTAAAAATCCTCCCTTTAGTCTTGTATATTGAGTTGTAGCCAGGAAAGTCCAAGGAAACCTTTGGAACTTACTGGGAAGTCAAAAATTTAGACTGAAGAGCTGAAAGGGTTGTCAGTTTTTCTGAAGATTCATTAGATAGCAGAAGAGCTTCACAAATGAAGGGTCTGAAGTCCAGAGTCTCAGGTCATCTAAAATGAGACACTTGAGAATGAGCTATGCCAGCAGGAAGTGAGCAAGGTGACCCAATGACTTTTTCCATTTCTAATTTCTGTGAGTTTATGGAAAGGTCTATTATTTCTCTGTATTTACTAATGCACTTTTTCCTTATCCTTCTTAGCATTTCACCCTCTGATATATTTATAGATTCTACTGTCAAAGCTTAAAATTATAACAAAAATGCTATTTCATACCCTATTAAGTTTAGTCCATTTTAAATTCTATCTTGCAAATTTCTCCTCCTACAAAGCAAAGCTGCCCCATCAAAGTTGCCTTTTATCTGTTGCTATTTTTGAGTTACATTTATGGTAGAGTTAATCCATTTTTGATAAGAAATTTAACATGCATTGGCAGGTCAACTGGTGACTTTATGCTGTGAGTACAGCTAAAATTATGAAGAATATTTCATCTTAAATTATTCCCTGGATAAAAAAAATGGTCCAGATATAGAAGGAAAACTTTGCTATAAAATAACAATTTTACAGAAACAGTACTCCTTGGTGGACAACACTTTCAGGATGGAATGTCAGGGAAGATTGCAATTGGTTGTAACTATAGGAAGGGGAGTTGTAGGGCAAAAAAAGTGAAAGTAAGGTGGTGAAGGTAGGGAGATGCCAGTAGGAGAGACCAGCATGGGATGAAGGGGGACCCAGAGTAGGTAAATCATAGCTTTGAGGTTCAGAGCAGGGCTCAAGGTCTGGACTGGTCCAGGAAAAGAAGCAAGGCCTCAGAATTCAGCACATTTTGAAGATCTGAACTAACTGCAGAAGTAACTGCTGTGTTAGGGTCTCACCACAATGGAAAGAAGGACCCAAGGAGGAACTCACTGACAGGCTATGACTTTGGCAGTGGGAAAGGCTTTGGACACTAAATTGACATTTCAAAGTAGCCCTGCTATTCTGTAATTGTGGTGCCAGGTCAGAAGTTAAAGCTGGGGTCAGAAGCCTGCAGGTGCAGGCCTAGGTCAGTGAGAATACTGGGTAGGAGTTTTCTGGACCAAGAAGCATAGGAAGAGAGCTGGTTGCTGATTTCGCATCACCAGACCTGGGCTTACCTTGATTTCCATATGCTTTGATTATTCAGCTTCTCTTCAGATAGTGGATCTTCTATCTGGGAAATAAAGAGAAAGGGAATTAAATGAACATTTCTAGAATGCCTGCCAATGCAAAGGACTTGCCTAGACGTTTTGCATATGCTCCTCAATGCACTGTTCCAGCAGCCAAGGACATGGTTACGGTTAACTCTACTTCACAGGGGTACGGGCTTGGATGTTAAATCACTCATTCTGGTGCACACAACTAATGAGCTTTGATCTTTAAGTTCACTCCCAGGTGCATGTGATTCCAAAGTCCCCCTCTTTACATTCTACGCTGCTGCTTCCTTCAGATGTCTAGGTTAGGGCTGCAGTACTTGGGCCTGGCACACAGCAGGCCCCCAGTAAATCAGTGGCTATTGACTCTTTCCCCTCTGTCAGCCTTCCTCAATATCTCTTTAAAAATATGTTATTTTATTTTTAGAAAGTGTCTCAGATGACACTTTAGAATTCCTGAATTAGGATATAAAGTCACCTCCATTTTCTCTTTCTTTTCATGAAGGAGAATAATATCTTGGATTTGGAAGTTTGGGATATTTTGGGAAGAAAACAGGGTTAAGCAAGGGTACCTTATTTTTAAAATCCAGACTCTTGGATTCTTAAGATATAATGGCTTTCAAGAAATCTATGATTTTAAGATATTTTCCAGTTTTTCTGAGGGGAAAAAAAATAGGGGATTGATCCTCAAAGCACTTAAGTAATCTCCTTAAGCTCAAGTTCAACATAAATGCACATGCCTAAAGCTCACTTTCCTGCGCCATGGTAGTCTCTTCTTTGCCACTCAGCTTTCTTATCGTGTTCCTCGTCATGTGGCGTTGCAACTCCACTCTGACCAGCCCTCTCACCTGTTTTCCGGCCCTCTCACCTGTATTTTTAGATGTCTGCATAACATCTCTAATTGGAGTGCAAGAGGTGAAAATCTGACGATTCTATCATCTCTCTTCCATTCTTTCCCCACCAAATCAAGGTATTTTCTTTATTTTTGTATTCTAATGTTCTTTTAGTTCTCAATGGAATATTTTTTGATTACTTCTTCTAATTCCCACTACCAGTAGAATGGTCTTGCTTAAAATGAATGATGACAAGTTTCAAATGGGCACCCAGATGACCCCAAATTCCTAATATAGTTCCCTAGTAAATCTTCTTTTTCTGAGATGATTTCTTCCCTTAGTCTTCAAATCTCCTAAGTTCTCTATCTTCCTGATCAATCAACCAAACTCCTTGCACGGGAGTCCCTATTCTCTGTCTGCCTTCTGTGATTGGGAAGGAAGTGCTCCTGCTGCTACCTCAGGCCCATCCCTCCCCCAGGTTCAAGGTCCCATCTTGTCTCACCTTCTTGCTGACTTCCCTTTAGCATTATCCCTTCCCAGCCTTACATCATCTGCCTGTATTTGATTATTCTGCTAAGCATACAAATACAGCTTAACACCACCAGTTTTAGAGAAAATCCTCCTTTGATCCCATTTCTTTTCTAGAGTATTATACCACCACTGTTTCCCTCCTCAGGTACATTCCGTGAAAGAATCCTTCTATTTCTCTCATCTCTTAGTTTATTTCACCTCCTTGTCCCTGACAGCTTTGTCTTCCCACTTCTCCACTACAGTGGCCTCCATTGTGACCTCTGTGATCTCCATCTTGCCATAAGCAGCGAGTTATACCCAGTCAGAGGTGCTCTTCTAGCTCAACCGTCCCCTTTCCAGAGAACATCCTTCCTCCAGGTTTTCAGGGCCTTGTCTATTTGATTTTCCTCCTATCTTAATGGCCATGCACACTCAGTTTCTTTTGAAAGTGCTTGTTCTCTATAAGACCTTGAAAAGCCTAAAGGCTCTCTTTTAATTTTTTTTCCTAGAAATTTTTCTCCAGTTATGCAGTCTTTCCCCTCACTGCAGTTATATGGCTTTAAGCACCATCTGTAAGCTCATTGCTCTCAAAGTTGCATCTCCATCTGTGGCTTATAGCTTGAGCTCCAGGTTCAGATATTCAACTACCTACTTGGCACCTACATTTTGAATCTGACAGGTGTATGAGATATCATAACATAAACATAATTACAGATGCTAGCTTCCATCCACTCAAGCCTTCCCTATTTCAGGAAACAGTCCTACTATCCACCAGGTCGAAGCTCAAATCTTTTCTTTATCTTAAAATAGTAAGTCCCAACAGTTCCACACACACACACTGTATCCCTGCATAATCTACTTTTCATCATTTCCCTGGCTTCACTCCTACTCTGAAGCTGCCAAGATTTTTTGTTCCAACTACTTCAGTGACTACATGACAATGCTCCTACCTATACTCCTGCTATTCTAACATTCCAACCGCCTCCTAGTAGCCAGAGTGATCTCCAAAATGTAAATCAGCATGCTCCCACAGAATGGAACCTAAACTCCTAACCACAGCCCAGAGTTCCCTAACAATCTGGTCTCTCCTGTTTCTCCTATGATGTCTTTCATTACTCTCCACCTTGTTTATATTTTTTCAACCACACTGACCTGTCTCTTCTTGAGATATTCCCATTCCTATCCCAGGGTTTTTGCCCATGCTGTACCTTCACTGGAAAACATTTCTTCTGTGTCTTTGAATAGTCTTTGAAGTTTTTTTTCCCCTTAATATTTAGGTTTCACCTTACATGTTTCCTTCTCAGAGAGGACTTCCTTATCAAATTGAGCATCCTCATCGCTTTCTACAAAATCAGCTTATTTTATCCATTTTAAGTCACTTCTGTGCCTGACATTATCTTATTTACTAATTTGCTTATTTTTGTTATCTATAGTTGTATCAACTAGCTTTTGTGGCATAAAAATCACCCCAAATGTAATGGCTAAACCAAACATTTATTTAGCATCCAGTTCTTTGGGGTGAGGGTCAATGGTACTGGGCTCAAATGGGCTATTTTTTGGGTTAGTGGAACTTGTTCACATGTCAGTGTTCTGGTTTAAGTGGCTCTGCTCCTGGGAGTTGGCTGGATATTTGCTGGGGTGACTTTGGGCACCAGGACTAGGTTTCTCTTCTCATCCAGCAGGCCAGTCCAGTCCAGGCTTATTACTTGGTCAATAACAGGATTCTTGGGAAACAGAAGTGTACTAGTTCTCCTAAACTTTGCTTTTGGCACTAGCATAATGTTTTTTCTTCCTTATACTATGGGTCAAAGCAACCCAAATTCAGGAACACAGACTCTGTTGCTTAATGGGAGAAGCTACAGATGACACTGTAAAGTTATATGGAGACAGGGAGAGAAGAATTCGAATCATTTTTGCAAATCACCCACCACAATGGTACACACTTGCACTTTATTTTGGATACTCAGCATTTGAATCCCCCCCCTTTTTTTTTTGAATTTGGGAAATTACCTTCTGAATCTTCATAGGTCAAAGAATATCTCTTCCTGTAGGTATGTAGCTGAACAAGCTATATATTTTATTTCCATTATGGGCACAGCGCACTTGGAGGTGAGCAAGGTGAGGTAGCAAGCCTCTTGTGGGATTGATTTTCTGGTTAGGGTGGCATCAGAGATGACTGTGGCGGTCTGACTTACTTGCAGTACCATTATATTCCTAGTGAGATAGTGGCAAGGGCAGACGTGTAGCTTCCATAGCCCTACTACAGCACTCTGGTGATTTCTTTCTCATGCAAGTTTTATGTTTTGTATGCTGTTTCTAGAATCTTAAATTTGAGCCTTATTTTTATTTTATTTATTTTTATTTTTTAACCCTCTCAATGACTCTGTGATCTGCTCAATGTAATCCCCCAGGGTCAGATATGGTTGCTTGTAATGAAGAACTCTGTTTTTAGCAGCTGGTACCAAAAATGGAGCAAACTTTTTCTCCTATAACAAGCAGAGTTAGGGTGTTGCCAGATTAGTCCACCTGCTTATACAACTGCAAGAACTGTGCTTCTGTCTCAGTATTGGACAGCCTTAGCGTGTTAATGTTGTATCTCCATGCTTGTTTCCTCTTGGTAGTTCCAAATTATTACTTCCATGTTCCCTTCCAGGGAGGAAGGGGGAAAATAGGGCAGTACGGGCTATACCTATTTCTTTTATCAGGAAAGCAAAAAATTCAAAGATGTGTTCCTGTAGACTTGCATTGTCTCAGTCTAAATGGATCAACTGGTCCCCTTCTCTGGGAGGTGAGTTCTTGGTTTTCTAACTGTGATGAAAGCATGAAGGGAGAAAGCTTGGAAGTGTGTGTCAAAGTAGGTGTTAAATGGTGCCCATTGCATTATTGCCCCCACCCCCACACTTTAGAATGACGGCTCTTGGAAAGCCAGGGCTGTGCTTCATTCATTATTGTCTCCTCAGGGCCCAGAACAATGCTTGTTAATATAGTGGCTTCAAAATGCACCGACAGACTGGCTGATCTTTAACCCTATATCAATGTGGATATTCTTCCTTCAAAATATGCCTTATTTCTTGCTTTTGTTACAGAACCACCACTTTATTCTATGCCGTAATGCATTATTAAAGATTCATTTTCATTCTATGTTTCTCTTGCCAGTTTTTTCCATCCTCTGTGAGCATTACATTCTGCTGCAGTATATCATCTTGAATTCCATTTTTGTCTCATCCTTCTCTTCCTCAAAAAGCTGTTTCATCTGCAGTTCTGTTGTGGTAAATCCCAGACTCTCAGTCTGAGACCCAACTACTGGTCTGTTACCTCCCCCACACCAGCAATTTAATTGATAATCACTCACAAGACCAGCTAATCTCAGGGCCATCTGCTGTACATGGCCATAAAAAGTGTATGCAGGGGGATAGGCTCTCTGGGACAAAGGCAACAGGCTGAACTGTGAAGGGAGTAAATGAGACCAGTATAAGGAACACCCTCTGTGGAGGTTATGCATGTCAGACTGCTCTGTGGAAAAGAGCAGTTGGCCTATCACCACCCACTCTGAATTTGTGTGAAGTCTGCAGTCTCATTGTTGCAACTGAGCAGAAGGTCTGACTGGGCTGCAGCAGAACTGGACTAGCTCAGTCTAAACCATGGGGGTACTTCCAGACGTCTCACTGTTCCAGAGGAGAAATAGGGCATAAACCAGGGTTAAGAACAGTGGATCATTATTACAGATTAGATAAGACAGGCTACAGGAGAAGTCTGAAGGTCAGGGTGATGTAGATGTCCATGAACTCACTGGTTGGCCCAGCAGCCCATGGAGTCTGATTTGGCTCTTGTTGATCTGGGGCTGGGAGGCTGAGTCTGTAGGATCACATTTTTGGCAGTGAGACTGTGTTGGATCGGCAGGGACTAGTCAATCTTTCATTTGCTTCCATTTTTCTTCCTGTACAGTGTTCTGCTTTTTGTTATGAATACATTCTTTGCTAGTGAGGCAGATTTTGAAAAGTCATGATAACAATTATGATATGCCTCAATTTGTTTGATAAAATAATTTAAACCATTATTATAGTAAAACAAAGTCATAGATAAAATTGGCATGATGTTTTTCAGACAAGATTGAGATTTAAATTTCAAGCTTTGATTAAAATTTCAGTCTATGATTATATATTCATTCTCTTCTTTCATTAGGGATACTTAGATAGAAAAACTTGAGAAACACAAAATTCTAAGACAAATAAAAGGCCTCTACAGGTATTGTAATTATTATAGAAGTGGTTCATTAAAACAGAATAATGTGCTAGGAATTTAAACCAGAATTCAGAATTTTCCATTTTATAAATGAATTTAAAAGAACATTTTAGGATTTAAAAAAATTCTTTAACAGGAAAGAAGAGTTTTTGATAATACCATTTAATGTTAGGGATTAGAATAAAACTGCCATTGGGGGAAATTACCTAAACATCTTTTTAAGGTAAAAATGTCAAGTCAGTCTAAAATAATTTTGAGGTGTTTTTTGCACTGTAAAAATAACCTTAACATAAATAACTCTCCACATTACGTTTTTATTCTAGGCTATTTCCTCTAAGTAAGAAGGATACTCCAAAAATGTTAAACTAACAACTTATCTAATTGCTTGGATAGAATGAGATTTTCCAATGTCATCTCTGAAACAAGTTGGAATTTTCCAACATCTAAATCTTCCCCTATGACAGTGTACAGGGAGTAAGTAGCTAAGGAAAACTTATCAAAACTCATTCTCTCCACTGACTATTTCCAATAATTTATTTTAAATTCCAAGAATAGCTTATTATTAAAAAGAGTCTACCTACCTGATTAAGCAGAAACTTTGCCTATTGTTCTGCCAAGATATATAAGAACTATTTTGTGGATTAACTTGTCTCTTAAATTTAGCTTGGTTTTAGGGTAACTGTATTTCCTTTCACTAATACTAAGTTATGCTGTTTTATTATATTTCACATACTCTGGAAGATACTCTCTGGAGGAGGTACTTTATCCCTGACAATCAAATTCTTTGGAGAAATTCATTGTTTTCATTCCTTAGCAAGTATTTATCAAATTCTGATCAGCCTGGTGAGGTGGCACACTCCTGTAACCCCAGCAGCTCTGGAGGCTGAGATAGGAGAATTGTGAGTTCAAAGTGAGGCGCTAAGCAACTCAGTGAGACCCTGTCTCAAAATAAAATACAAAATAGGGCTGGAGATGTGGTTCAGTGGTTGGTGCCCCTGAGTTCAATCCCTGGTACCTCTCAAAAAAATTCGGATCAAATGATAATAACTCAATAATTTGGTTTGAATTTAAAATAAGTATTAGTCAAATAACAAAAATGATAAATTTTTATTTCATATTGCTTAAGAAATCCTTGGGACACAAAGAACTCTGAAGTATGTGCTGTATAATGATAGTTCTTCCAGTGACAAACTGCATAGGTTCTGGGAGTTCCAGAACATTATACTGCCCAGTGACATCATAACCATCTTGATGCAATTACACTCTAAGATGTTCACACCAGGATAGAATCACCTAATGTCATATTTCTCAGAACATATCCCATTGTTCTTTTATTCTGATCCCTCTCCCAACCTTCAGTATCATATTAATAATTGCATTTTGGACATCACTCCCTGAACATTTTTCTGTGATCTTAAACTGCAATAAAATTGGAATGGACTTACTCAATTTCATATTTAACATTTTCTTTCTCTTATGCTGTCTATTTTTATTCTGGCACCATAATTTTTCCAGCTTTGTAAAATTCGAGTTACCTCTTTAAACAGGGACATAGCAAACTTTCAGTAAAAGGCAACTCTTGTTGTCTTCATCTGTGACCCTCATGCTTCATGCAACTGTTGCTAAACATATACTCTAAATTAACATTTAGAAAGATTCTGATTCATGCATAAGAATAAAAAACTTCTTGAGGTCTGTGATAGCCTTACTGAAAAACAGTAGTATTAAAATACAGGACTGACTTCTTACACTACATTATTCATTCAAAGGATTAAATAAATTACCTATCTCCTTCCATAACCATTCCATTGTTATGTTATTTTGAGTCTAACTAAAATTTTTTTGGGATTAATTTCCTTCCTTTCTATTCATATTCTCATTACTCTAAGTCAAGTCCTTATGAACTCCTGATTTAACTATTTTTGGAGCCAACTCACCATTTACTACCACGACAGTCTCTTCCCCCCAAATCATCTGACCTTGCTATGTTCTGTTCTGATTACTGTCATTTTCCTGCTCAAAAACATTCAGGGTATTTCCATGTTCAGTAGAGTAAATCAAAACTCTTTAGCCTGGCATTTTCCACCCTCCATATTATGGTCTCAACAGGTACACAGGTTTCAACATTAGATAGAAACATTACTGCGAAGTGGCTAAGACGTTTCACTTGTTACCAACTGCCTATATGAAAAATTCCTATTTTATCCTCTTCTTTCCTTCTTTCTTACCCAGAAAACAAAATAATAATAGTACATATCTCCTGGAATTGTGAGGATTAAGTGAAATACCTTATTTAAAGAATTAAGTAGGGCTGGGGATGTAGCTCAGTTGGTTGAGTGCCTGCCTTGAGTGCATAAGGCCCTGGGTTTGATCCCTAGCACCATGCCGTAAGCATGGTACTTGGCACAAAGCAAGTAATCAATATGCATTATTAATGTAATAACAATTATTATTACTACTATTACTTCACTATTAGATGAGCAAGTAAATAGATGTTTATTTACGGAACCAGGTATCAGTTCAATTCTACTCTTTTAGATGTTTGAGAATTGGGAACTTGAAACTTCAAGATAATTGGGAAATATGCCTGCCTTACTATTCAGTTCCCATGTATTTCTCATTACCAATTATTTCTATGTGAAGGACTATGCCTGTTGCCTTGTATGGAGCACATTGAAAATTGTTATTTCTCGCCTAATAGGATTATTCATAAAACTCAAGTGTCCATCAGTTGATGGGCAGATAAACAAAGTGTAGCATATCTGTACACCAGAATACTATTCAGCACTGAAGGGGCACAGCATACTAATATTTGCTAAAACATTGTTGAACGCCCAAGACATTATGCCATACCCATGTTCTTTGCAGTTTAATTCACAATAGCCAAGTTATAGAAGCATCTAATCATGTCCAGGTTTCCCTTGATTACTCAAGGATATTTTCTCTGGATATAGAAGTCTAGTTGGCAATTATTTCATTTCAGTACCTGAAAAATGGTTGCAATAGACTTCTGGCCTTCTTGGTTTCTTATGATAAATCTGCTGTCATTTGAATTTTTTCCCCTTTCCTCCCTATAGGCAACGTGTCATTTCTTCCTGGCTGCTTCACATATTTTTCTTTGTCTTTAGTTTTCTAAAGTTTGGTTATAATGGTCTTGGCATGAGTTTATTGTCTTTGGGGTTTACTCAGTTTCTTCAACCCATAGTTTTATTTTTTGCTAAATTTGGAATGTTTCCAGCTATTACATATGGGAATTTTTTTTTTAGGCATACCTGCTTCTTTCCTTCTGAGATCTCTTGCTATGGTCACACAGTTCCCAAGGTTCTGTTCATTTTTTTACAATCTGTGTTCTCTCTGTTGTTCAGATTAATTTCTATTGTTCTATCTTAAAATTCATGAATTATTTTCTGTCTTTTCCAATAAACTCTTGAGTTTATCCATTGCATTCTTAAACTGTGGCTATTGTGTTTTTCAGTTCTAAGATTTCCATTTGGTTCTTATTTATATCTTCTATGTCTTTGCTGAGACTTTCTACTTTTTACACTTGTTTCAAGTGTGTTTGTAATTTTAATTTCTTATTGTGTTTTCGTATTGGAATAGATTTGTGGAGAGATGTTTAAAAATCCTTGTCAGAGAATTCAAATCTCTGTCATATGTGTGTTGGCATTTGTTGGTTGCCTTTTTTCATTGAAGTTGAAATTTTTCTGGCTTTGGTATGAGTGATTTTAAAAAAAATTGACATTTTGGGCACTATGTTATGGGATTATGGGTCCTATTTAAATTTTGGTTTTAGCAGACTGTTTCTGACTTCACACTCTCAGGGGAAAGGCAGCATGTCTCTATTACCAGGTATGGATGGAAATCCAGGTTATCCAACTACTGCATTTGAGGCCCTGGGAGAGGTACTTCATTGCTGCTGGGCAGAGGTGGTATTTCAGGCTTCCTTTGGGGTCTCACGTACTATGGGGTGTTGGCTTCATTACTAGGGCATGGTGATGAATGCTCTGGTTTCTCTTTGGGCTTTCTCTGAGGAAAGGTGTGAGGTGCCTTGTCCCTGCCAGATGGAGATGGAAGTCCTGGCTTTGTGCTTGGTCTTCACTGATACCGTCCTGATGTGGAGAAGGGAGAGAGACCTCATAATAAGGGGACAAAGGTAGAGGTGAAGGCTTCCAAGGACAGATGGGATTGGAGAGGAGGGGACTGGATATTTTTTTCCATGGTGTCTGACTGGGATAGGGCTATTATTTCCTAAATGTTTTTGTGTTGCTAGATTGTTCCTTTTCTGGATATTTGGCAAGCGAGAGCTGACTTTTGTTGGAGGATTTTTTTTTATCTATTCCCATTAGTGTTTCTGAATTATTGACTTTCTTAATATCTGGTTTGGGATACATGGGGTAAAAAGAAAAGTTAGAGAATGCGCTGCTGTCATTTCATGGGAACCGTGTCCCCCAGCCCTTCTGAGTCCTTGGCTGTATTCTTCAGTATATTTCAGTATGTGTGTGTGTGTGTGTGTGTGTGTGTGTGTGTGTATATACCAAGGTTTTTAGTTGTACTTAATAGTAGGGAGAAATGTTAATCTCCATGTTGGTCTGAACTATACATTTTTGGCAATTAATCTAATAATTTCATTTTTCCCTTATGCTTGATAATGTGGATATATTGATTTGCCACATCATATAATGTTACAAGTAACTTGTATAATGACATAAAAAGGCATTCAATGAGATTTATCAAATATACCTCATGTATAAGAAAATTAAGCTTCAAAATCTCATCATAAAAAAGCATGTTAAGTAGAAATAAAACATAAAGGATTTTAATATGTGGATATAATATATATGTACTGTATATTTATTTATTCATTAATTTTTAAAAAGAAATGATAACCCCAAAGATTTGAGCAGGGATGTTTATAGAAGTTCATAGAAATTATATCTATAGGATCCTGGAAACAACCCAAATGCCATTCAACTTGTGAAAGAATAAATAAAATAAATCTATTCAATGAAATACTATTTGACAATAACAGGGATTGGAGTACTGATATGTGCTACAACATGGATAAACTCAAAAACATTGGGCTGAATAAAAGAAGGCAGTCATGGAACACCACATATTGCATAATTCCACTTATATGAAATGTTGAAAATAGACAAATCCACAGAATCAGAAAGTAGATTCCTGGATGTTTAGAACTAGGTCAGGGCTGGTGGGATGGGAACAAAGTTTCTTTCTGGGGTGTTCTAAAATTAGAATGTTCTAAATGTTCTTTTGTAAATTAGATTATTGTGTTTGGAATAGCTCTGTGAATATATTGAAAACCACTGAACCATCCACTTCAAACAGGTTAATTTTATGGCATCTATATCATATATCACTAAATTGTTTGAAATAATAGATGATCATGGTGAAATATTTATTGAATGTAAGGAAGCATAGAGGAATTCACTCTGCCCTCTTAGTCTGGAACTGATTTGTGTCTGACTAACCAAAGGTTGAATGACTTGGCTGAATGAGCAGCATGACATGGTTTTGCATACACACAGACCATGAAAAAATGTTTGCTTACATATATTTGTTCAACATGGCAAACAACAACAATAAAAGCAGGAAGAAGGGAGGGAAATCTGGTGAAAATTAGAGTAAGTCTTAAATGTATTTACTGTAATAATGAGAACAGACGTGTATTCTCAGCCTTTGCCAGTTCTTGTCTTCCTTTCAAGTAACATTCCATACTCCAGCCTTCAGGTTTGTAGAGTGGATTTGGCTATGTTTGCCTCCTTTCTAGCTCTGGGCATCGTGAGGATAGGGGCTGGGACTGCCTTGTTTGTGGAAGGAAGGGATCAGGATCTTTTTTGATTTCTGAGGTCTCTTGCCTGCAGATAGGCATGCTGAGGAGTGGGAGATGTCTTGTAGTTGGGGGTTGGAGATGCCCAGGTTCAGGAGTACTGGAAATAGTCAGTAAGCCATGATGGATGGATTCTAGAGAAAACCGGAGTATAGACCAAGAAACGGTCCCATCTTTTCAGATCATAGCAGATTGGTGCTGTGCAGTGTAAGCCAAGAAACAGTAGTTTTGTGGTCGGCCTGTTTTGGTGCTCCTTAGTGTCATTTTAGTGTCATTTTACACTCATGGCTGTGAACCTGCAGCAGGTCATTAATGCTGCCTGCAAGCCCACTGAACTCCTGTTGCAGTCCCTCTTCCACACCACTGGGTGAGTATTTCACAGCTTCTCCCTTCTTAGATTCATATCTTCTCCTCACTCACGCTATCAATGGATGGCTTCACATCTTAGATCACTGAGTCAAAGAAGGACACATAAAGGAAAACCACCTTGAACTGCCTCTCTGCACCCCTTACTGCTACTGGGAAAGAACTTCTCTGTAGGCCATTGTAAGACATACACCTTTATTGTGCATTTATATTCCATATCTGTTATCCACTCAAGGACACAGCTCCAGCAATTCCCCCTTTCTTAGCAGCATTAAATCTTCCCCATGGACTGCATCCTTCTTATTAGCATGCATGTGCATGTACTCCCCACTTCCCAAAATAAATCTAGTATTAAACAAGAAGCAAACAAATCCAACTCATCAAAAACATCATCTCCACATAATGTTTCCAAGCCAGTTATAGTTTTATCTTTATCCCAGGGAGGCTTTTGCCCCCACTTTTCCACCACAGCTAGTTTTGTTAAGATTACAGATAAAATCGACATTGCTGGAGATCATGCTTAATTCTCAGGACTCCTTTTACTTGCCCATGTTGGGGCCATCTGACATAGTTTATTGCTTTCTCTTTTTTTTTTTTTTGCCAGGCTGGGGATCGAACCCAGGGTCTTGTGCATGCAAAGCAAGCACTCTACAGACTGAGCTATCTCCCCAGCCCCCTGCGTTCTCCTTTTTGAAACACTTGCTTTCCATGGCTTCCAGGACACCACTATGTTGATGTACTTTTTACCCACTTTCTCCTTTGCTGGCTCCTCCTCATCTCTGTGGCTGTTATACTTTGGAGTGCCCTGGCCTTTGATTTGAGAACAATTTTCTTTTCTATTTATGTTCACTTCTTAGAATTTCTCACCTAGATTCATCCAAACTTTTAATATTGCTGTGGTTTGAATATAGTTTGTCCCCACCAAAACTCATGTTGAGGTGCTGGGGTCTTTAAGAGGTATATACGTGTTTCCTAGAAAAGTGAGTTCTTGCTCTTTTGGGAGGATCAGATTGGTCATAAAGTGAGCCTGGAATTTCTTGGTCTCTCTCACATGCATGTTCTTCTGCATACACCTGTGTTTCTTTTCTGCTTTTTCATGAATTGAGCTTCCTTGAGTCTCACTAGAAGCTGAAAGGATGCTAGCAATGTGTTGTTGAACTTCCCTGATGCCAAAACTGTGAGCCCAAACAAACTTATTTCCTTTATAAAGTATTAGGGTATTCTGTGATAGTAACAGAAAACAGTCTAAAACAATACCGATACTTGTCAATGAAAGGCACATTTATACCTTTGTCTTGACATTCTAGTATACGTAAATCTAACTGCCTACTTAATATTTCTACATGGATGTCCAATGTGCTCTGTAAGATGATGTTTACTGCCTGGACTGTTATTTCTAGGATTTTTTTTTCCATCTGACTAATTAGCAACTCCATTCTTTCCATTGCTTTGAATAAAAATCTCAATCATCCTTTACAATTCTTTTACTCTCATTCCCCACACCATGTCCTTATCCAATCTATGTCTGTGCTGTCTGCTAATGGTGTGAACTCACAAAGAAAATGTTCAGAATCTGTTTCCACCCTTTTTGCAGCAGCTAATCTTGGTCTGAGTCATCCTCATTCTTGTTTGGATTATTACAACACTCTCCCAATTGTTCTAATCATATATATTTTTTTAACAATCTAATCTAATCTTAGTGTCCTTTCATTTCAATTCAAAGAACTCCTTTTTAGTATTTTGTGCAAGGCAAGCTAGCAGAAACAAACTCCCTGAGCTTTTGCTTATTTGGAAATGTCCTAATTTCTCCCTTATTTTTGAGGACTTTTATTTTGTCAGAAATCTTAGTTGACAGGTCTTTTTTGAACAAATCATCTTACACCTTTTGGCCTCCAAGGTTTCTGATGAGAAACTGGTTGATAAGCACATGGAGGTTCCTTTGTACCTGACACAATGCTTCCCCCTTGCTGAGTTCAAGTTTCTTTCTTTATCATTGTCTCAATACAGTTTGAGGTCATCCTACTTATAGTTTACTGAGCTTCTAAAATTGTAGGTTCATATTCTTTCATCAAATTTGAGGAAATTTTAGCTTTCCTTCCTTCCTTCCTTCCTTCCTTCCTTCCTTCCTTCCTTCCTTCCTTCCTTCCTTCCTTATTCTTTTTGGTTTTTTTTGGTACCAGGGATTGAACCCAGGGCACTTAACCACTGAGCCACATCGCCAGTCATTTTTGCATTTTATTTTGAGGCAGGGTCTTGTGAAGTTGCTTAGGGCCTCACTAAGTTGCTAATTCTGGCTTTGAACTTGTGATCCTGGTGCTTCAGTTTCCTGAGTTGCTGGGATTACAGGCATGGACCGCCATTCCTGGCCAAATATTATTTCTTTAAAGAAGTTCTCCTTTTCTCCGTTCTTCTTCTCAAATTTCCATAAAGCATATGTTGCTACTTGACAGTGCTCTATAGGTCCCTTAAATTCCATTCACATTTTTAAAATATCTTTTTTCTTTTCATTCCTCAAACTTGAAAATTTTAATTGTGTATCTTCAAGTTCTACTGACTCTTTTTTTTTTTTTATTTTTACATGTTTTTGAATTCTTCTAGTGAAATTTCATGTCAGTTATTGTACTTTCAGCTCTAGAATTTATTTTTGGGTCCTTTAAAAATTTCCTATATTATTCATATTGTTACTTTGTTCATATATCATTTTCCTATCTTTGCCCATATTGTTATTTATTTTGATCCTTTAATGGGCTATGCTTTTTCTTTGTGTACCATGTGTATGTGCATGGGGTGTATTTTTTTAAACTGTATTTTAAATCTTATAATGTAACTTTTGAAATCAAATTCTTTCTTCTCATGGTTTTCAGTTTTTGTTTTTGTTTTTTTCTCTTTTGTTTTCAGAGAGGAAGTAATGATCTGGTTTGCATTTCAAAGAATCACATTTGCTGTTGTGGTAAAAACTAAAGTTGAAAGCACAGATAGACTAGAATGAAGACTGCAAGAGTAGGAGGTTCCAGGAATCCATCTCTCCTAACTGCAGTGAAAGCTTAAAATATCATGTGGTTTTGGAGCCCATGTTGTTCCCTGGGCATTTGAGGTTATTTCTGGTTTTTACTACCTTGTCTTTAAATGCTTCACTCCCAAAGGGAAAAATGGGTTCAAAAAAGGAGGAATCCCCCTTCCAGATGCTGTTCCTTTAAATCTCCTGGAAAAGTGGATATTCTGACAATGACTGCCACCTCTGCATGTACCTCTTCAATCAGAAGTATTAATTAGGAATCAAATCACAGAATCCCAATATTGGGAGAACAACATCTTTATTTTCCACATAAGGACCCACTTAAGACTGTCCATCATGGGGCTGGGGGGTAAGGGATAGGCAGCTACTACAGTGTTAATGACTGAAATAAAAGAAATTAATTATAATTTAACAGTCAAGCTTTCCCCTGGAAGCTTCAAACATTGAAATAGACTTCAGAGTTCCAAAATAGTAACTTTAGAGAATTCCTGCTAGTACAATGACAGCGAGGAGAGATGGATTCCTGGAACCTCCTACTCTTGTAGTCTTCTCTCTAATCTACCTGTGCTTTTAACTTTAGTTTTTACCACAACAGCAGAAGTGATTCTTTGAAATGCAAATCAGATCATTACTTATTTTCTGAAAACCCTTATTTGGGTTCTCATTTCACTTAAAGTCCAAATCTTTACCAAGGGCTAAAAGGCCCATATAATTTGGGTTCCCTGTTGTTCTAGTCACACTGCCTTTATGATTTCTCAAATATTTCAAATATTACCCCCAGGAGTCTGGATTCAGGATCTTTGCACTTACTCTTCCTGCCAGGAATACTCTTCTCTCGAATATCAGAATATGCTTTCTTCTCACTACTTTTAGATCTCTCCTGACACGTAACTCTCACAATCTGTCTTCCCTGACCTCCACCACAACCACTCCTGGTTTATCTCCTTTTCCCCCACAGCATTTGATATTAGTTAACATAGTACAGACTTATTGGCTAATAGTTTGTCTCTGCTGGATTATGTAATTCCAGGAATGCAAGGATTTATTTTTCCAGTCATGTTTGTTGCCGGGTGTGACTGGACACAGTGACTGCATTAAAAAATTTGTTGAATGAAAGAATGATCACATGAGTGAATAAAGGAAGGTTGTATGAAAACTCCCAAGACTAAAGGGGGGTGGTGTTAATTTCAGAATCAAAGAGATCTGTATGATGGAAATCGGTCTTTAAAGCAGAGGTCACCCAAGTTCAACATCTAGCAGTTTAATTTCATCATAACAGCCTATACACAAAACACCAAGTGTGTTGGGTGGAACAAGAAAGTGTGTATTCACATGTTACTTAGCATGTGCTTCCTAATATGGTCTGATCTGTGCCCTGAGTTCCTTGAAACCTTGCGGAAAGGTAAATTATAGCAGTTACAATAAGGAGTGTTCCTTATCGTATATAGACACCTATGAAACAGGCTGAAGATGCTTCCTTTAACAAATATTTATTGAGTATGTCTGCTATGTATAAGGCACTGAGCTTTTTCTGGAAATGCTGAGATGATTACCAGTCATGCTTCTGGTTCTTAATGAGTTTATTGAGTAAGAAGTCATCAATGACATTGCAACATGAAATACACTATGGAATAAATCTATGGAGGTAGGAGAGCAAAAGGGTACATGATCCCACCCCTGCAGGTGTGGTATGCTGCTGTGTGGGGTCATTTTGGTAAAGACCATAAGGAACATGAAGTGTTTATAAAAAATATTAACATGGCAAAAGTAATAATTTTTATTTATTGAGCATTTCTTTTCTTTTTTGGGGGGAGGCGAGTACTGGGGATTGAACCCAGGGTCATTTAACCATTGAGCCACATCCCTAGCCCCCTTTTTGGGAGGGTACTAGGGATTGAACTCAGGGGCACTCAACCACTGAGCCACATTCCCTGCCCTATTTTATATTTTTATTTGGAAACAGGGTCTCACTGAGTTGCTTAGTGCCTTTCTTTTGCTGAGGTTGGCTTTGAACTTGAGATCCTCCTGCCTCAACCTCCCAAATTGCTGGGATTGCAGGTGTGTGCCACCATGTCCAGCTTCTAGGCCCCCCCTTTTTATTTAGAGACAGGTCTTGCTAAGTTGCTCAGGGTCTCCATAAGTTGCTGAGGATGACTTTGAACTTGCAATCCTCCTGCCTCAGCCTCCCCGTCACTGGGATTATAGGTGTGTGCTACTGCACCCAAATTACTGAGCATTTTGTAAGACATTTAGACATTTTGTAAACACATGATACAGTTAGCTCTCTGTTTCCATGGATTCTATTACCTGTGGATTCAGTCAGCTCTCCATATCCACAGGTACTGCATCTGTGGATTTCCAACTGTGGTTGAAAAAAATTTACATCTGTATTGAACATGTACAGACTTTTTTCTTGTTATTCCCTGAACAATGAAGTGTAACAACTATTTAGATAGCCTTTACATTTTATTAGGAATTGTAGGTAATTTGGAGGTGATATAAAGCATATGGGCATATGGGAGGACGCGTGTATACTACAGTGCTTCATATACGAGATTTGAATATCCATGGATTTAGGTATTTGCAGTGGGAAGCGGGTGGGCCTGGAAAAAAATCCTAGGAAAATAGAGGGATGATTGTATATTATTCATTTGATCCTCACAACAAACTTATAAAGTAGGTGTTTTTCCACATTTTCCTGGCCAGGAATGTAGACACAGAGGAGCTAAATAAATAGTCTGAGGTCACACAGCTAAATGAAAGAAGCAGAATTTGAACTAAGGTTTGACCATCTTCAAAGAATGGGCACTTAATCACTGTCCTCTGGTTTCCCATGATTTGGCTACTCTCATGGTGATCAGATAGGATTTAAGGGTTTAGATGTGAGGAATAGTCAGTCTTAGGGTTCATAGCTGTTAAAGGCATTAGCAGGGAAGAAAATCTTAGTTTTCAGGCCTCTGGCATCCTGAGACTCATTAATCAAATTGTGGTCCAGGGCCAGCAGCATCGGCATTGGCATCAGCTTATTAGAAATGCAGACTTGCAGGCCCCTCCTGGGACCTATTGAGCTAGACTGCAGTTTAGCCCTAGGAGAATCATGCGCACATCACAGCTGGAGAAGCAGTGGCTTAGACACACCATGGCACCCACCAGAAGCAAGTAATTCTGGAGAGACAGCCTGGTGTCATTAATTGGAAACTAGATGTCCCTGGAGTGTAATGTATAGTATGGGAGATGCTTAGAAAAGGAGATTCCCTTTGCTGTTGTCTTCCATGTAAGAAATTTTACTTTTCCTGTAAGTGTCCTCAAACAATTCCCTAGTTGAAATTCCTTCAGTGTTGAAATAGAACTGGTGGACATGAATTGTTTATCAGACATGGATTATAGGATTCAAGGTAAAATTAGTAGAAATGCTTCATTAGTACCTTAGCAGATCATATCTATCTCCAAACTTCAAAATTTTGTACTTGAATTTGTAGCTGGTAAAGATGCCATTCCCTACTATTGCTGCCTTGTAAATACAACTTTCCTGATCTATCCATTAACCATTTATTTGGGTGGACAATGATAATTATAAATGGAGATTTGTGTCAAGTTAAATACTATTGTTTTTCTTATCTACCACTCCCTCTCTCATCCTCCCTCCCTCCCTATTTCTTTTTTTTTTTTTTTTTTTTTTACTTTCTAATAGTGACTTCTGACAAAGTCAGTATTTATGGGGCAAAGTGTGCAGTTGTATGTGTTTGAAGACAACATTCTGGGGCACATAGTTAAATGTGGTCCCTTTTCTCTAGAGGACACTTATCATTTTTTTTTTTTTGTTGTTGTTCACTACTGAGGCAGAAAGTCCAGTAGGAAACCGGATTAGGTGAGACATCTTCAAATCTGATTAGACCCCAAGTAGTCTTTGGAGGGATGGGGTGTCATCTGGGGACTTCATGTGTGGCGGGTCTGACATGTTCACATCCCACTGTGATTAAGCAGCAGTGGAAAAGTGCTGGTGTGCAGAAGCAGAGGTATGCTGAGCAGCCACATCGTTGGCACTTACAGCTATGGTCATTAGAATGACATCAATGTGGCATGGTCTAGGAGTGTCTAAATAAATATTAATTAAAAAATTCTACTTTTTTTCTTTTTAAATTACTACCAGGAGCAAATAGTTCCTCAGAATTACTTACTAAAGAATGATAAAGTGTCAAACTATTTCATGATTTAGCATCAGGATAATTTTCTCTTTTATCATAAATAAATAAGGATGTAAGGTTGTCAGGAAGATTTTGGAATGCACAGCATGCTAGGAGTTGTTTTGTTTCTGACTGTGGTCCCCTTAAGGTGATCTGTCTGGTGATTAGCATCACCTTGGATTAAATTAATTGGCTATACTCAATCCCTGGGTAGACACGCTAAGAATAAATCCAGAGATATTAGTTCCTTCGCATGAAATGAACAGGTTACATATCCAGTGACATTTATGTGAACTATTCAAATACCTTAAGCTAGTGTTTTTCTTTTCTTCAAGTTCTGGTAAGTACTCAACTTTTTGAAATATTTCTTTGGGTGAAAATAATCTCATTTTTGGCTAGTATTTTTTTTTCATTTTATGATGTAGAGTACATGTCTGTGTTCTATACTTAACCAATAGAAAAAATGTAAATGTTACTAATAATTATTGTCTTTTACTCAAATATGCCAGCAAATATGCATATGCTGATAGTGAAGTAAGAGAGAACTTCACTATTAGGAAATCACGTGATTCTAGTTGATTCAAATATGAGTAAATCTTGCTTTTTCTTCATTATAAAATCACTATAGACTCAGGATAGAAATCTGCGAAATACATTAAAGTAAAAGGAAGCTGCTTGTAATTCAACAGTACTGTGATAACAACAATGAAGAACTGGTGTGTACATCCTTTCTGAACCTCCTTCCCCTAAACCCCATCCAATAGAGTTTGAAAATTTGTGAAATGAATTAATTTTTTTACAACATCAAGTCTCTGAAGTGCCATAAGAATGAATATTCTGAATTTATCAACTTCCTATTTTGTTTTCTACTTCATTCTTTCTGAATTACCTGATTTCCTGCTATGTGGAAGAAAATTATATTTAAATGTAGTTAGTAAAATGTCATGTGCACTTTGTAGATCTGTCATCTCTCAAGTGAGTATGGGAGCAAGGCTGCAGTCCTGTGGGTAGTGGTAACTAGCTGTGAACTGCATGGTCAAATACACTGTTGATTGATATTCACGATAGTGCAGACAATTATATCCATAGTTGAACCGAGTGAAATGAAAGGTATTAAAAAAATCTTAATCTTAAAAAGCAATGAAGGTCTTCAGGATACTTCCATGGTATAACTTGAGGCAATGAAGAGACTCTGCTGAAAAGGGAGGAAGATATCGGTAAGCAGAAACTTCACTAGCAACAGATTTTAATGTAAATTGGGCTGGAGATAGAGGTTTTTTATTAACCAGCTTCCTTGCTAGGAAGCAAGTAGTGAGGAAAGTGGAGGACCTCAAGATCATACAGTTTCCTGTTGCTACCCTTTTCCACCTTCACTTCTCCTTCAGTTTAAACTTCTGGGAGAAGAATTTAAAGCATTTTAGGCTGCTTAGTTGGTTTGTGCCCTAGGTAGTCATTAAGCATATTACTGCCTTATCCCAATTTCAGAGGGATATATCTTGTCATAAAAATGTATGTGAAGAAACATTGCTTAATTCCCATCTAAATTCTGATTAGTTTTCAAAATTAATAAGAAAGGAACACAATTAACACAGGATAATTTAAAGTCGTGGAGGGTTGGTAACTCAGTGACCACATCACAGGGCTTGCCCATATGTGCTGGCTAGATGCTTCTCTATTTCTGCCTTCAATCTGTAGGGCATTTCCAGCACTCTTCCCATCAGCTTAAAAAGTTTTCCTCTAGAAATTGCTATCTCTTCTCACTCCTACTCCCAACCCCTCAAGTGAGGTTAGACATCCCTTCTTGAATATTTTCTTGGTACTCTGACTCATCCCCAGTTGTACTCTTGAATTACTATGTGAATTTCTTGTGGACTCCATGAGATGCCTATGATTATGTCAGAGCCCGAGTTGATCCGCTTCCTTGGGAGGGAATTTGGTTTGCACCCTCTTCCCCAGTGACAGCATCGTGCACAGAAAGAACATAGTTCCTTTTATTCAATAATAATATTGAACAGTCATCATATTCCATGTTTTACACACAAGGATCACCTTAACATGGGCACTTAAGTCTTACTAACATATATACAAAACCTCGGTGGTTCCTAAAATTTCCCCTAGTGACTTCTAGGAATTTCCAAAGATTTTCTTACATGTGATGAAGATCATGAGAATTTGTAATTTTTTTTTCTACAGGTGCTTAGCAACTGCCCTGCTATAGGCATTTTCTCTGCAAATGCTCTTCCACTGCTGGGCATGTGGTATCTTTCCAGGCCATGATGACTTTAGCTTTTGCCCTTCATACGTTGGGTTCAAAACCAGCTCCAGGTTGGCAGCCATGAAATAAGGACAGTGGGGTTGTCTCTTACCTCCTATTGTCCTTGTCTTCTACATTCTCCCTTGTGGTCTTGGTGCAAATCTCCTTCATCATATTTTAGCCAAAACTGAACAAACATAAAATCTGTCAACAACTTTAGCACATTGGCTCACACAGATATGTCCCCCAAAAGGTCACCAGGTTAACAACTCTCCAAATAGCAAGATACAGTCAGGACGCTAGCAACATTAAAAGCCTCCCATATAGATAAACAGTATTTTCAAAATAAGGTGAAAAAGATGTCTCCAAGACTGCTCATGTAAAATATTTTCAAATAAACACATAAGTAAACCATCCTAAAAAGTAACTAGAAGCAAAGATTTCTTTAGTCTTTTATTGAAATATTGAAGAATTCATCCTTTAAAAACTATTTTTAATTGATGCAATGTGACATTTTAATATTATGTATACAATGTGTAATGATCAAATCAGGTTGAATGGCATATCTGTCATCTCAGACATTGATCATTTCTTTGTGTTGGGAAGATTTAGAAACCTCTCTACTAGCTATTTTGAAATATTCAATTAATCATCAGTCATAGTCATCCTAGTATGCTTTAGAACATTAGAAGTTATTCCTCTGATCCACCTGTAACCATGTGCCTGTTAACCAGTCTCTTGCCTTCTTATTGTTGGTGAGGACAAGGAGATTAAGCAGCCTGCTCAAGGTCAAGCCACAGTTTATCAGATGATAAGAAGAGGTTGCAATTTTGCTGACTCCATGGCAAAGCTGGATTCCAGATCTTCTGATGCACTTGCTTGCTATAGCTATGGTTATTGTCTTAAGAAGTATAATCACTTTAAACCTCTGAGGAAGGAAAAGGGGAGACATCTAATTTCTAAGCTGAATTTCAAATGCTTTTTCTTAAGTTATTTATAAGTAATATTTGCAACTTATTTTGGAGATACATGAAAACTCTTAAATTAGAGCTTGCAAACGTTTAAATTGGTTGTTTGGACTAGGCATGCAAACATGCCTTTTGCTATCTTCATAATACCAATTCTATCTATTCTGTTTGTTCAATTTGTCTTTGGCTTGCAGGGTTTTCTTACTCTGACAAAAAACACTAATAATTAAATTGATTTAACACAATAGAAAATAGTAAAAAATGCTACAAATGAAAAGAAAAAAAAGAGCCCAGAATCAGATACACTCTCCCACAAGCTGCTCATTTTGTCAGTCTATCTTCACTGGGGAGTGGTAAAGAAAAATGTCCATAGTTTGTTGAAAGTGGTTCGTCTTGAATTCCCTCCTGAAGTTTTCATTTTAGAACCACTAATGCAAGAAGTACACAGATCACACCCTTTTAGCATTCCATAGAAGTGCTATCATTCTTTCAAAGAACCTTTGTTTATTGCAGTATTTCCTAAAGTAGGAGAAGTAGTGTGTCAGATGATTTGCCTGCATTTTCTCCAGTCAGCAATGGGAACATCTGGTAGTGTCTTAATATGGACTTATTTAACGATCTATGGGATACATTCGTACTTGGACTCAAAGTAAGGTACATAGTCTTCCAGACAAACTCATCTGGTTACATCCAACAGACAATATGAACTTTAAAACGTCTTCCTATCTCTGCTTTCCCTTTTCCTGACTGCCAGGACATGCAGGACTAGATTGATCAATTACAAATTTCTTATTTTTCTTATTGGATAATTTCTGATTTTAAAAAGGTTGCGCAATAATACTTGTTAAATTTAACTTTTTTTTCCACAAAGTTTAGCAATGTGTAAGAAAACACAAATAGGACAAATAGGATATAGCCCAATGGTAGAGCATTTGCTTAGCATGTGCTAGGCCTTGAGTTCAATCTGTAGCATTGGAAAAACAAACAAACAAACAAAATACAAATATTATCCATAGCTGTATCATCCTAAGATAACTACCACCAACATGGGCCTATATTTTATTATTTCTGGACTTTCCCCTATTTCTATAAGAAGTATGTTTATATATAAATCCATGTCTTAGCATATGTGTCTTACAAACTGTTTTTTCACTTAGCTGTATGTCCCCATCATCTTTCTACGACCCATAATACAGATCTATAAAGCAGTTTTTAATGGTTGTATAGTTTTTCATTACATGGTGTATACATCATAAATTTACTGACCTAGGCCCTTATCAGTATCTGTAGATTGCTTTTATTTGCATATAAATGTTTTTATTTAACTGTTTCATTTATGTCTTTTCTATTTTAAGATCCCTAAAATTATCTTTTAAAATCTGCAGGGAGAATGAATGAATGAATAAAATCCTAGGAATATTCTGAATGTGTATAACTATAATAAACATGCATTAGTATTATCATGTATTCTTCACAGTGGTGCTGTTAATTCTGGAGATAATTTTTTTTCTTTCACTAGGTCTCAACAAAAATGAGTGAGACTCCTTCCACTAGTTTTTCCGTGATTCATCCGAGTTCTTCTGAAGGTCAAGTTCGTTCTCCTCGCCATTTAAGCATCACTCATCCTGTTGTGGCCAAACGTATCAGCTTCTATAAGAGTGGGGACCCCCAATTCGGCGGGGTCAGAGTGGTGGTCAACCCTCGTTCCTTTAAGAGCTTTGATGCTTTGCTGGATAACTTGTCCGGGAAGGTGCCCCTGCCTTTCGGGGTGAGGAACATCAGCACTCCTCGGGGAAGGCATAGCATCACGAGGCTGGAGGAGCTGGAGGACGGTGAGTCCTACCTGTGCTCCCACGGTAGGAAGGTGCAGCCTGTGGACCTGGACAAGGCCCGCCAGCGACCCCGGCCTTGGCTCAGCAGCCGTGCCTCCAGTGTGCAGACACAGGGCCGCCCTGTGGCCGCTGCAGCCCCCGGCTTGCTGCGCGCCCCGCGGCGGCTAGTGGTTTTCCGGAATGGAGATCCGAAGACCAGGTGCGCGGTCGTCCTGAACAGGAGGGTCACACAGAGCTTTGAGGCCTTTCTGCAGCACCTGACACTGGTCATGCAGTACCCGGTAGCCAAGCTGTATGCCACGGATGGAAGGAAGGTGAGTGTTCAGATTGCGGGTATCCACGATGTTGAACTTGCATCTAGCGCCCGCGGGGTTTGTGGATGAGAATGTCATGAGTAATGTTCTAGCTAGGGAAAGCATTTCCCTAGCTTTTGGGTGTTTGGGGCTGACAGCATATCCACAAGAGGTCACTTTCCTGACCCAGCTATAACCACCAGACCCTTTCCCAGCTTGCCCTGCAGCTGCAGACTTCGGTGTGGAGTGGCCCATACCTTTTAAAGATTTCTTTAGTTATGCCAGAAGACCAGCCTATCTCTCCAGCTAGCATGTAGGCTTAATAAACTTCTTGTGTCTGTATTAATCACCCCCACCCCCACTGTTTTGTATTTCCAGTTATTTTATATTGATTGTTTTACATAATTTTTGCTTAAGAAAATACTTGATCTTGTCTTTCAAACCTGAGAGGTTATTGATTTAAAATTATAGAATTATTGCATAGGAAGAATAAAACTTGCTTATGTCAGGATCATGACTATGTTTTTTTCTAGGTTCCCAGTCTCCAGGCAGTGATCCTGAGCTCTGGAGCTGTGGTGGCAGCAGGAAGGGAGCCATTTAAACCAGGAAATTATGACATCCAAAAGTATTTGCTTCCTGCTAGGTTACCAGGGATCTCCCATCGTGTGCATCGGAAGGGAAATGCTAAGTCAGAAAGCAGAAAGAGTAAGTCACTTAAAAATTTATAGGCCTTATTTTTAGTCCCAAGAATTTTTGCCTGAAGAGCAAAAAGATGCATGCTTACTAAATGACCAACTTCATTCATCACAGAAAAGAAAACATGAGAGAATTAAAACCACTCTAAAATTATTTTTAGTTGGAAAGAGTATACAGATTATCTGGTAATTTAAAAAAGACTTTTCCAAATCAATGATGTATCTGTTTTAGTTGATGAAGTATGCTTTGTTTTATGTTTTTGCATAAATTACCTAGTTAAATCAAATTGTCAGACTTTAGTGCTTTAGAAAGGAATTTTGTGGAATCTGTATAACATTTCTGGTAGTTACTGAGTTTTCTCTAGTCTCATGCAGTTCTTAGCAGGTTAGTGCAGTTACTATGTTTTTCAAATCTACCTGTATGTTCTATCTTCTGAAGTTATATCTGTAAAAACCATAGGTCTTTAGAACCACTTTTTACTTATTAAAAAAAATTTTATGCTGCCAAATCATTCTGGTTGACAGTAATCTAGGTAGTTAATTCCTTAGGATATGTTGCATGGTGTGACATTATCCTTTGGATAGGAGAGGAAGAGGACCTCTTGAGGTTCAAGGGTGTTAGATACCTAATGTCTTTATTTATTGTGCTCAGTATATCCAGAGAAACTTTAGCTCTATGCTAAAGTACTGATTGCCATTTATACCTTGATTTTAATTTTATTCTTTTAAGATACAGAATAAAAGGTACTATGCATTTTAAGAGGTATTAATCCCTCTACTTATTGCTAATGTGGGGGAAATTTATTTATTGTCATTTAATTATTTCATAGATATACCCAATATGTAATTATTAATACTTCTTTTTTGTAAGAATTAAGCTTACAAAATATGCTATGTATAGGGTAGAGCTATTCCACCTTGGTCATTTTATGAAAGTGGTTTTATTATTTCGTGTCTGTCATTGTTTGCTGATTATGATTTTTTTGATGACTTCAGGGAATCTGAGGGCTTTGCTATATTTTACTTCAAAAAATTAAGAGTGAGACATTTTAATCTATAAATTCAGTAAAAGCATATAAAATAATAAAAATATTTTTAGATTTGCACTCTGAAACATTCTTGATGGCAAGCATGTGCACATTGATATGGACTACTATTAGGAATTTGATTGAATTTAAGAAGCAGGAGTGCCAGGTATGGTGGTACATGCTTGTAATTCCAGTGGTTTGGGAGACTGAGACAGGAGAATCGTGAGTTTAAAGCCAGTCTCAGCAAACAAAAGTGAGGTGCTAAGCAACTCAGTGTGAACTTGTTTCTAAATAAAATATCAAAAAAGGGGCTGGGGATGTGGCTCCATGGTTGAGTGTCCCTGAGTTCAATCCCCGGTATCGCCACCCACATAAAAAAGAAGGAGGAGTGCCAAAATTAATGATAAAAATATACATTAAAAATAATATGTGAACCTGTGACTTAATGTTATTTTTTGTACCATGTGTTAAATCAACTGCAATGACTATACAAAGTGAATACTAAATTATTATTATTAATCCTGTCTTAAATGCTATAAATGTTTTCTGCCTTCATAATGCTATAGGTGTCTATCTTCAATTTACACAGATAGTTTACTACTTGTTTAAATTGATAAGCAGTGCTTGGTTAGATGACAGTTTTACTATTGGTAAACAAAACAACAAACCACTAAAGCCCCTCTTTTCAATAGAACCCTTAGTAATTTCTACTTTATTAAAATTACCTCATAAGTTTGTTTAAATTAAAATTATGTGAATCTTCTCATTGAAGTAGAGTTAAAGGTTTCTTTTAAGAGTGATTTAATAAAATGTATGTGATATTATAGTAAGTTTTCTCAAATAACCATTGAACATATTGAGTTAGAAATATGTGGTAATATTTCTGTATTTTACTGTGAAATCCAGAAAATATGGGTTTTTTACTAATTTTTTTCCTTTTTTCTCTTCTTTGCTGCCTCTTCCATTGGATATTATAAACTTATCTACCTTCCACACTGTGTTTTGATATGGGCATTTTTTACTCTTAAAATCTTGAAAGTGAGCACACATAGGTCTTCAATCCCAAGATCCCAGATTTATTCTGTTTCTTCTGACAAAACCCATAACATTGATTGCTACTCAGACTATTCTTTTGCTCCTGAAAACTACTTGACCTTAGAAAAACATGATTCTCAGAACTTATCAATATATCCTTCTGAAGACAATATTGAGAAATCAATTATTTTTAATCAAGATGGTACTATGACAGTTGAGATGAAAGTTCGATTCAAGATAAAGGAAGAAACCATTAAGTGGATAACCACTGTCAATAGATCTGATCTTTCTAATAATGATGAAAAGAGTGAGATAAGTAGTTTTCCAGGAAGAACAGATGATCCATTACCTAGTTTAAAGTTTGCAGCATGTTCACTGTCTGCAAATGTCTCGGGCAATAATCAAGAAGCCGGTTTAGCAGAAGAAATAAACACTCAAATGACAGTTCGAGAGGCTGAAACTTGCAGTTCTACTAGTTGGGAGAATGCTGCTATGGACACAGATAACATCCAGGGAACTCAGAACCAAGTGAAGCATCGTTTTTATAGACCCCCTACACCTGGACCAAGGAGAGCAAGAAAAAAGAAATCAGTGATGGGGAGTGTGACCCTTGTATCTGAAACAGAAGTTCAAGAGAAACAGTTTTCCTATAGTGAAGAAAGGGAAGGTGGGAAAAACAAATCTGAATATCACATGTTCACACATTCTTGCAGTAAAATGTCATCAGTATCTAACAAACCAGGACTTGTTCAGATCAATAAGAATGAGCAGATGGAGTCATCGTTAGAAAGAACAAAAGAAAGCAGACTCCTCAAATCAAGTGCAATAGGTGCTGGTGTTATAGAAATTACAAGTCAGAAGATGGTAAAGATGTCCCATAATAGTGACTTCTCATCAGCTACATCAGAGAACTCAATTGTGGAAGAAGGTATAGTTGATAGTGTAATATCGAACAACAAAACTGATATCAAGAACTTTGGAACTTACAATAACACCAGTGATAGGTTCAGTCCTATTTCAACAGATGCAACTAACTCTTCAAGTAATAACTCTGGTACCGACAAAAGTATTTCTGAGGCTGCGGTTTCAGTAGGATCTTCTATTGTCACTACAAGAATAGACAGATTAACTGATGAATTTTCTCAGTGTGGTTTAACAGAACTTCCAGAAAATAAAAAGCAGATTGTATTATCTGTTGCCAGGAAAAAGAAGAAGAAAGTTCAGCAGCAAGTAATAAATTCCAGGTATCAGGATAGGGAAATTGCAACCAAAAAAATCTCCAATAAGAGTAAGAGAATAAATGCAGAAAATAGAATTTCAGAGGAAACCGTGATGCGAGGTTCATACAGTCCCCTTAAAGGAGGGACACTGTATAAGGAAGACCTCCATACAAGTGATATGGTAATCAAATCAAATCATTTTTCTTCCAAAAGTATTCTCAATCCCACAATTTCTAAGAATTTCCATAAAAATAAATTAAATAATATTCAAAACCCTAAGTTTCAAGGACTTTTAATCAAAAGAAGATCCAGGTCACTAAAGAAATTAAACTTAGGAGCACCTAAAAAAAGAGAAATTGGTCAGGGAGATAAAGTAATTCCCCATAATGAATCTAAATATTACAAAAGTACTTTGAAAAATCAAAGTTTGTTTCATGTGTTTAACCACACTGAGCAAACATCAAAAGTTTTTTGTGCTCCACAGTCTCAAGCAGAAATAGCATCTGGGAATTTGAGAGGAATGACCAAAAAGAGTTTACTTCCAAAAGTTAATGATTCACACATAATTTCAAAAAGCGCCCCCAAACGAAAAGGGATTAAATTAAAATCAGGTGCTATTGTAAATAAACACCATGCTAGAACTAGGACCAATTCTTTAGCTTCATTGAAAAAAGCTGATTTTCTTGAGGATATTGCCCATAATTCAGTTCAAAATTATATACAGAGATGGTTGCAGAACATAAATCCATATCCAACTTCAGAACCTAGAATGTCAGTTCCAATATGCAAAAATAAAAGGAGAGTGGTAAATTATAATAATGGTAGTTCTTCAGGAAATCATCCCCATACAAATATTGCAAAAGAAAATACTTTTGTACTGCAAAGTAGTAAGCACATAACTAAAAATGCCAGTTTGACAGGAAATAATCTCTGTGAAGAGGCAGCTAAATCTCCTGTTGCCAAAGATCATGGTGAAAAACTTGAAGATCTTTATGAGAGTCAGGTTGGATCTGTGAATGATGCCTACTTGGTTTCCCTGAATGAATATCATTCATTGTCACAGCCAATTATTAATGATAATAATACTAAAAGTCAAGTATCCCCTGAAAAGTCAGGACCAGAAATGAGCCTTGTTTACCAGGGAATAAACCTAGCTACGAAAGGGCAAAGCGTAGAGGTTGCCATTCAAGTAGATCCTATGGAAGAGAACACCCCAAAAGACCTCTTATCAGTCCTGTTGCTTCGCCAATTTCAAGCTTCAGTTTCTAGTGTTAACAAGATTCAGAATGGAGTTGTTCAATTGCCAGGTTCACTTGCAGACGTTTCTTTTCCTTCTTCAATAAGTAATTCATCCACTACTCTTCTTCTAGCTTGGCTGTTGGTGATAAACCTAAAGGGAGGTATCACTAGCTACTGTCAAAGTGATGCTCACAAGATTACCAACAGATCTTCAGAGACACTTGAATTGTTGGAAGTTCTAAAGCATATTGCCATCACAGAGAAAGCTGATGACTTGAAGGCTGCTGTTGCCAAATTAGTGGAAGCAACCACAAATTGCACTGGACCCAGTGAGGAAGAACAGGTTATGGTTCCAGTAGGTCTGTCTGCAAATTGTGTCACAGCCAACATTCAGAGAGTTTCTAACTGCAGTGAAAATGAAAGAACTCAGAAAATCTCTTTGGAGAGAGGCTGTTCTGCCAATGAAGTCTGTGACCCTGAGGTATGTGTTCCAGAAATGACTTGCTCTCCATGTGCAGTGTGCACAGTGAATGAGACTTACCCTCCCACAGATATATGTAATCCCAGTGAAACTATTTCCCCTAGTGATGGTGGTGCTGTGAATCAGACCTTCATGAATAAGTCTTGTTTCCTAGGACAGATCTGTTCACTTACTGATGCTGAGTTTTCCCAGAAAGCTTATGCTCAAAAGGAAAACAATAACTATAAGGCAGCTTGCCTAACTGATGAGACCTACATTCCCACCAGAGTTTTCAATATTGTTGATACTTTAGACTCTCAAGAAAACAAGTATACTGATTCATTGGAATTTGATGAGGAGTTCAAAAAAGTTGATGAAGTTCAGAAAGACCTAAATGTTTTGGAAGACTCTGAATATAAAAGTGACTTTAATACATCAGTTTCACATCAGAAGATCAGTAATTTAAGCCCATGTGACCTTTTCCCAAATAAAACTGATCTAGAATTTGATAAGGAACGTAGTTCTTCAGATGAATTTGAAAATTGTTCACTAAAGAAATTTAAGGATAAAAATATATACACTTCCTTTGATAAGGAAGAATCAAGAACTTCTGAAGAACCAGGTTCAGTAACCAACAGCATGACCTCAAGTGAAAGAAATAATGTTTCAGAATTGGAGTCTTTTGAAGAATTAGAAAACCAAGTCACTGATATCTTTAACACAAAGGTAAATGCAGAAGAGCCAACCACTGAAGAGTTCATCCAAAAAAAGTCAGAGGCAAGTGAAAATTTGGAATCGATAGACATGTCTAGTAGGAATATTATAGAAGAAAAAAGGAATGGTGTAATTTCTGAGACAACCAGTAGGAGGCAGATGACACCACCATCTTTGGTTTTTTGCTATGATTCTAAGCAAAATACTGAAAAGGAGATCAGTGAAGGAGACACTAAGATGAGAGCTAAAATGGTGAAAAGCATGGAAACTGGAAGTTATTCAGAGTCCTCTCTTGATTTTAAAAAATGCTTCAAAAGCCCAGTGACTTCTGACTGGTCAGATTATAGGCCAGACAGCGAAAGTGAGCAGCCACATAAAACATCCAGTGATGACCAGAATGACAGTGATGACCCTGCCCAAGAGAAGGAATATAATAAAGGGTTTGTTAAAAGGGCAATAGAAAAACTTTATGGGAAAGCAGAGATTATGAAACCACCCCTTTTTCCAGGGTCTATACACAGATCTCAGGTTTCTCCTTATAATTCTGTGGAAGTTCAGTGTGCAAGGAAAGCAAATTCTTATGATTCTGAAGCTCAGTCATTTGACTTCTCTGAACAGGTATCTAGTAGTTCACCTATGTTGCAGGAATTCCAGGAGGAAAGACAAGGTAAATGTGATGTTAATGGTGAGAGGGACAATTATCATGGGGCTGACATTATAGATCGTGGTACTAGAAAGCAAAATGATCATAACAAGATTGTTAGAGACAAAGAGGAAGGAAAACTGATTGACAAAGGCAAGTGGCTTCTGAAAGAAAATCATTTGCTAAGGGTGTCATCTGAAAATCCTGGCATGTATGGCAATGCAGACACTACATCAGTCGATACCCTGCTTGATAATAACAGCAATGAGGTACCATATTCACATTTTGGAAATTTGATCCCAGGCCCAAACATGACTGAATTATCCTCCTCAGAGTTGGAGGAGCTATCTCGACCTCTTGAACTGAGATGCAATTACTTTAACATGCCTCATGGGAGCGACTCTGAACCTTTTTGTGAGGATTTTGCAGATGTTCAGAATAAAACCTGTGCCAGGGAGAGACTACCAGATCACACAGAGAAGGGTAATCATCACTCAGAAAGAGTATGCACATCTGTTACTCATGCCTTTACATCTTCTAATAACAAAGTTCACCCTGTCTGTGATGATACCATTAAAACCCAACCATTACCTGGCAGTACTATGACTCATGGTACACTTCAGGAAGGTGACTCTTTGGATAAACTCTATGCTCTTTGTGGTCAACATTGCCCAATACTAACTGTTATCGTCCAACCTTTAAATGAGGAAGGTCGAGGATTTGCTTATTGCAAAGATTCTGATGTTGAAAACTCCTTGGGTTTCCATTTATGGATGAAAATATACCCATATTTGCCACAGTCAAACAGAAACACATTAAAGGAAAAGAATAGTAATTCAAGTATGAGAAAAGAATTTGTTGATAATGCTCTTGATGATCCATTTGGTAGACTTTATTTCAAGAAAATGTTTGACTTGATGGATAAAAGAAGGAAACCAAAAAGAATTAAGTTCTTGGACTTAGAGGAAGAAAGTAATTTAAAGAAATTTCAATCATATTTAAAGAAAAGGTTTTGTGTTAATTTCTTGCACAAATCATTGTTAGTTGTGGGTGATGTGAATTCAGAAAAACAAAACCCTAGCAACTGGACAGATGGTGTCTTTAAGACAGTTGATGAAAATAACAACTTATTAAATGACAGATTCCAGAACTTAAGACCAAATCTCAACCGAGTAGTAAGAGAAAATATCGACTGTCATTTCTTCTTTGAAATGTTTTGTCAAACCCGCCTACTAGATATTTGCCAAGTGGAGACATCCTTAAATGTTATTAACAGAATATTAGAAATACATTATATTTTTGAGGGTGAAAATCTTCTCATTTGGGAAGAGGAAAACCAATTAAATTTAATTGATCTTATAAGCAGTAATGAGCAAGATGATTTATAATTTGCAATATCAGGACCACCTTTCTTTATTAATTCATTTTTTCCAAAATAAGATGAAGCATTGGGATGGACCTCTAAGTAAATTTCCTATTCTTTAAAAATGAACTTACCCTAGAAACTTCACCCTTGGATGAACTAATTTGACTTTCATTATTACTCTGTTCTTTATTTTTCCAACATTTACAGTTTTTATGTGGTTTTGTTCTGAGCTTGTGATTTCTTGTTTATATGAATTTTTGCCTAGGGCATCAAAAATATGCCCAGGACAAGAATTGTATCTTTTTATATAGTTGGTTTTGTATAACATGTTTATTGAATATATTATTGAATAAATGGAATAGACATACAGCGCTTCATTTATTAATTTTAACTACTGATTTGATAAAGTATATAATTAAAAGATCTTCATTACAATACCCTAGTTTCTTGTGCCAAATGTGTTGAGTCCTGGACCCTCAGAACATCTATTTCCATAGGACATGATTCACCATTTTGTCACTGGAAAAAGATGCTCCACTACTAAGCTACCTCTCTAGTACTTAGAAATTGTAATCTTTTAAATAATATTAAAAGTAAAAAAATATGAAGAGGTTAGAAAAAATGGAGACAAAATTTTTAAGGCATTCTTTGTGAAGGAAAATTACAGGAGCTGAAATGATTTAATCTGGAAAAAAGAAGAATGGAGACTTTAAAATTCTCTTCAAATGGAAGGACTATTGCTGTGAAGAACTTGACAGATTTCTTTCTGTGTTTTCCTGCTTTAATAAAACATTATTTGATAGAAATGAAAACATTATTTCAAAGAAGTATAAAAAAGCTTGACTAGATTATGGGCTATAAATTATTTTGCATAATACTATGTTGCATGGGTGTTAACCAGGAAATATTCTGAGAATCCTTGCACTCTATGATTATAGGATGGTATAACAAGTCTTAAAGGGTTTAGAAATCTGTCCCTGTTGTTAGAGTGAACTTAGAGTAGAATTTTATTAATGTTTTTGCAGCAACACATGCAGGTACTAAAATAAATTTGGTTTTGAGGAACAAAAAGTAACTAATTACATAAAGAATTACTTTTGTTTCAGTTCAGCATGAGTCATTAATCCTGAACAATTTTATGAATTGCTGCTTTGCCAGCTGAAGACTACCTCTACATAGAGTATGCTTCTTCTATATTAAGTGATGCTTTCTTTTAGTCAAAATATGGAACAAATTATAATGTGTAAGCTTCGGTAGTGAGCAGTTAGAAACTGTAAAATAAAAGGGTGTAAGTTTTTGAAAAACGATACAGGAGAATCATTAATGTTAAATTTGTGCCCATAGCATTTCAGGGTTATGATAGATTTATAGGTGTGTTACATGTAATCTTTCCTCATAAAGATGTAAATTTGACCTAATGACTGCATTTCTAAAAATACGTACTAGAAATTAGGATCAGGGAAGTAGATGATTTTCATCACTGGTACAGAGTGAATATCATGGCAGGATTTGAACCTAGTCTTTTGTGCTTGAAAATCTGCTCTTTATACTGTATATTTTTTCACATGAGGAAGAAGGGATATAATGTTTAAAAAATTTAGTCTTCATTTCTTAGTGTAGAGAGACAAGGAAATGACTTTTAAATTTGGAAAGAGTGTGGTATTTAGGTACACTAAGAAGTCTTGGGAAATCACACCCACGAGGTTTACAAATTTGAGTTACACAGCATATGATTTTTGGTAGCAATACCACATTAAACAATGTTCTGGGTGGCCCAGATAATATTGGGAAAAAGAAATTGGAATTATAGTTGTGAATTAGTAGTGCACAACCTGTGATGTACTTTTTACTTAAATGAACATGGTCATATGCATTGAATTTTGAGATATAGGGCCACATTTTATAACTCCCAGAACTGGAATATTATTGGAACATCATAAACATCTAGTAAATGTGTGTTACAAGGATAAGTGCTTTTGTTTACCTATTATTAACTTCAGATCCACATTTGTAGGATAGGCAAATATGTGGACGGATAGCACTCTTTTTGTGTTTTATGAAGCAATATTTCACTCATATTTAAAAATGTGAAGATTTTTTTTCATTAAAAATTCATCAAAGGATGTTTTTATTTTCATAAAGCTTGCGTTAAAAAACTCTTGCAACTGAAATTTAGCATGTAAGTGATGCTTCCAAGGAAATTTAAGAATTTTATATAGACTTCCTTTTCACTTTACAGGTGGGATAACTGACAGGCTAAGAAAGGGAGTCTACTTTCTTGTACCCAGAGAAATACAGAGTACTCTTCAACTTCCAACAGAATTACATCCTGATAAACCAATCCCCTGCAGAAACCAAGGCATGATTGTATACCTTAGTTCAGGGTTTCTAGTCCCAGTATGGCATGGTGAAATTTTGCTTATTTCCACCAGATGGCAGCTGTGCAATGCACTGTGCGATGCTCAGGCACCCTCAGAAGGAGGCTTGTATGGTCCAAGGGATACCGTAAACATTAGTAGCAAGGAGCTGTAATTCAGAAGTCGAGGTTCGTAATGAAAAAATCAATTATCAGAGTTTGTGCCAAGGAAAACCCAATTTGGGGAGGGTGGTGGGAGACATTAAAACTCCTCACCCAAGTTGAAGCTGAGTTAATGAGTGATTATCTCAGTGTGTAGGGGTAATTTTTATATGACACTTTTAAAATAATTTACCTCTTAACTTTCCAGTGACACAAAACATGTACTCCATTTTCAATGTTTGGACTTAAGTATTGAAATGACATTTTATTTTCTGGAACTTACTGTGTTGGTTTCTTCATCTGTAAAACGGGGCCACTACTTTAAAGTTCTTATGAGAGGATAACTGGTGATAGTCTTAGAGCTCTTAGCATGGACCATGGACCACAGTGCTGAACACATTTTAGCTATTAAAAAAAAAGTCATCAGTATTAGTGCCTTTGATAGGCTTTTCACAAAAGTTGGTGTTCTTCCAATCAAGAAGTATTGGGTGTTGAGATATTTAAAAGAAAAGAAATAAAAACATATATTCATATGATCCTTTAAAACATAAAGGTGACTAAAATAGTGAGCCCTTTTGGTGTTAAGTATTGTTTTAGATTCTTTGTATTGATTGGTCAACCCTCATAATAATGCCCTCAGATGGGTAATAGTATTATAGCCAAAGGGGGATTAAGTCTCACAGAGGTAGACTGGGTAAAGAACTTTCACTTTCATGTGTGTATTTCTTCCAAATAGTCCTGTGTTTTGTGGTTTGATTTTTTGTGTGTAGATTTCCCTGAAAACATAATTACTTTTAATTCCTTGTTTTTTGAGGCTAAGAGGGATCCCATAACTCCTCAGGGTAGCATAGTGATGAAACTTGATTCTCTGCTTCTGCTGGAGGGTGAGGTCTGTTTAAACTGTAGGCCTCTGCAGCTGAGAAGGCCCATTTTAGTGTTAGCAGCTAATCAAGGCAGGGAATGCCTGCCAGCATCAACTCTGAGGGTTGCAGCCAACAAAGCTGAATTCTTCTCTGGTACTATCGAGTGGTGTGTTGCAGCTTTTAATGGTGGGTCATGCCCTCCAGTGTTGTAGCAGACCCCAGAAATTCACTGCCAACTTCTTTTTGGGTTCTGAAAATTCTTTCCATGTTCTTATCTCACAAATCCAAAAGAATGAAATTCACAGACAATGGAAGGCAAGGATGAAAGGAATAGAATTTATTCAAGTGGGAAGAAAAGAGAACTCTTGCAGGGTGAGAGGGGACCTGAGAGCAGATTGCCACTGGAGTGTGCTAGTCTAGGGGTTTATATAGCACTCAAGTCAATACCATTGATCCAAATCAAGTTTTGGAAAAGGGCCAACTCTATTATTTAGCCCTGCAGTTTCCATATTGGTCTGTTCCACTTCTGTTTTCCTGCCTCTCATTGGAATATAGGAAGTTGAGTTTGATGGATTGTGGATACTATTGGCATCAGATTTGCTATTTTGCTGCTGCCAGTATTCTGGTCCCCAACACCATTTTACAACCCAGATCATCAGTCTGCGAACATCCTAACCAGTCATTGGTTTACTCATCAGCCTGCGAACATTCTTGGCAGTCATTGGTCTGTTGTTATTAGCATGCAAAATTCCACTGCTTAAGAATAGCTCCACTGCCACTCTTTCCCTTTTTCTCCCTCCTCCTCCTCACTTTCAATCTCTCTCACTCACTCTCACTCTCTCTCTCTCTCATCCTGTGGGCAGACGCTCTGCCCGTTCACTTAATAAAATCTCTTGTGTGAGTTCCCGTGTCTGGGGTGGTTTCTGGGTGCTTTCATTGGTGCTGTGTCTCAGATGGGCTCTTCTACCACCACTTAGGTGGGTGGAATCCCATCTGTCGCCCCAGACCCCAAGATGCTGGTCTCATCTTCCATTCGCCCAGATGCTCTCCTCCATATCCAGACACCAGCTTCAGCTTGGTGAGTTTCCCCTAGGTCGACCTAAACACTCCTCTGCTGACCTGAGATGTGACCAATTGATTGTCTGGTGCCCTCATGGTGGTTGAGGAGTGGGGGTTCCCCCAGCCACGACTTTTACTAAAGGGGCTGGCCCCTTTAGTTGACCTTATCTGACAGGTGGGTCCTATCTTTATGGTGGAGATTCTCTCCCAGGGTTGAGGTTCCTCTTTGCTCTTTCTCTTGAAAATCCTGACTTCATGTCCTCGACTCTCTTGGCTTTTGCATGGCACACATGATGGTTGGGTGACAACCCCCATCACTGTACTGCCTTCTCACCTCCAGCCAACTAGTCTGTGACCTCGAGAAGTCTTGGACACTGACTTGGTTATATCAGTCTCCACCATGGGTCCTCCATTCCAGCAGATTCACCCCTGGGGTGTCTACCCTTTAGATAATCAATCCAAAATGACCATGTAGTGGTATACAACTTCTGTGAGTGAGCGGGCAAGTGGAAAGAGATTTTTTATCTTCAGGCTTTCCCTTTCTTGCACACTAAACCTGATCTTTGCTCTTCCTGCAAACCCAAACACCTCCTTTTGGTTTCTTCTCCCCCTCTTAATCCCTCTTCTTCCTCCGACTTCAACTCGGCTGATCACTCCCATACCATCCCCTGAAGCAGAGGCCCCTCCGGCACCTGCTCCTCCATTTCCTTTGCCCCGTTCTGTTTCTGTTTCCATTCCCCTGCCCAGCCCACCCAGTCCTCCTGCCACAAGCTCCCACACACATATTCTAGCCCCCCATGGGAGGTGGCTGGTGTGGAGGAAGTAACCCTAACCAGCCCAATAGCCTGTGGCATGTCATAGTAAGGAGTATGACATAGCAGCCCCATTCCTCAAACGTAGTGGGATAGTGTTTCATAATTTTCTGCATCCAAACCTGACCTGATTATCAACCAGGAAAAAGGGTTAAAAAGCCCTAGGCAATTTCCCCTGCCTAGCCTTGCTGAAGCCTACATTGAAATGTAGACTGCAGCAGGCTCAGCCAAGGACCAACCTGAGACTGAAGAAAAAAAAAGTGTCCATTTTAAACTTCTCCTGGGCTGCAACAAGATCTCTCTCTCTCTCTCTCTCTCTCTCTCTCTCTCTCTCTCTCTCTCTCTCCCTCTCCCTCTCCCTCCCTCTCTCTCTCTCCTTCTCCCTCCCTCTCCCCCCCTTTCTCTTTCTCACTCTCTCATGCTATAATTAATGGCCATTACCATTTTTTCTTCTAGGACTCTTTTTTTTTTTCCTTAAATGCTATATTTTTCAAGCTCACAATTTTGATCCTATATACCTAGGTTGTTCATTTTTTGATCAGTTCTATTTTTATTCAACTCAAGAGTTATTTTTGGACATCTGTTACATTGCAATGCCTAAAAGCTAAAAGGTCTTTGCTTTTGTGTTATGTGTATATCCTATTGTCTGATATTGGGTTGTCTGTCTATATATGTATGTCCAAATATAGCGCTTATAAAATTAAAATTTAAAAAAATGAATCCAGATACCTTTAATTCATGTGATTTAAAAAGGTTCAATTTAAATTGGGTAAACAAATGAAAGTAAAATGTCTTTGAAATTACTTACCTCACAAGTCTCCAGGTGGTCAAATTAATAAAATGTTGATGTCTATAAAGTGTCTAATATCAATTGTTTCTAGAACTTTTCTTCAACAGGAAAGAGATGGAAGATACTGTTCAATACACTTACCTGATATATTGGTTTTTACAATAAAATCAGTAGATTAGATTTGATATATATAGGATTACTCAAATGTGTTTGTTAGAGACATCTGATTAATTTACAAAATTAAAATGCTAACTGTTAAGTAACATCGAGTACTCTTAACTCCTTAAATTCCATGGGGTAACATACTTAAACATTATTGATGTTTTCATAGATTGGTAAATAAAAAGTGTTTAAAATTGCTTTGTGTCATCACTAAAAACAAGGTTACTAAGACTTAAGTCCTAACAAGGACAATTCTATATACAAAGGGATCCAAAGTTTCAACTGTGTTTCAATTAGAGTACTGTACATAACAAAATATCTAATCTTATTAAAATGGAGTAATTTATCTAAATTTAGAAATTTCATAAGAGTTGTTTCAGAACAAAATGGGGTCAACACATAGGAAAGAAAAATAAAAGATTCTAGGTAAAAAATATATTTAGTAGAAGGGAGAAGATGAAACCTGGAATGGGATCCATGGTCATTGCCTGCTGGCTCTCCCCTCATGGAGATCCGAGCTGCCTTGACTGTGCCCCCTCCTCCCTGACCAATATCCACCATAGGGTGTTTCTGCCTCTTGCTGTTGCTGACTTCCTTGCCCACCACAGAATTTGACTCTGGACAACCTTCCCTTTACTGGTGGTGAATCCTCAGAGCTCTTCTATGGTGGCCCTGATCTCTCTCTCTCTCTCTCTCTCTCTCTCTCTCTCTCTCTCTCTCTGTCTCCAAAAAGCCCAGCACTAGGTCAGGTTCTCCCTTGGCTTAGGCTGCAGACCTATCTGGGATGGTGACGACCCTCACTGATAGTCTGCTCCTATGTGGGAAAACAGAGAGGTTGTGGGGATGCCCCTTCTCTGCTGTTTCCCTTGTCCAGGTACCTGAGAACTCTTAGCCATGGGCTCTGCCCAATCTAAAATTCTCTGCGACCCCCACCCCCTTGGCTGTCTCCTCAGAAACATTTGGCCTCTCCATTTGACTACAGATCTCAAACTTAGCAGGCTCATTTTCTATTGCAACATAGTCTGATCCCAATATAAGTTAGATATTCATTTAATGCTCTATAACAGAACCTGTTAGAGCCTGATTTGTTTAAAGGTTAATATCCTGAAACATGAAAGCATTTTGTCACTTGTCACACAGAAGGAAAGTTAAAAGCTCTCCCAGCCTTTCCTTGATTTATGTTTTGGATGTAAAGTCATTGTGTAAACTCTATAACTATTGCCTGATTAATGTTTTGCGGAAGTACTACTTCAAGAACAAGCAACCTAAATTAATTTGAGATAATAAGCCATCACCTATAGGACAGATAATGTAGACCCCAATTAAATAAAAAGGGGAAATAACTGTAAAGTCATAAACATTAAAGTTAAAGCCCAATATTCTTACTTTGTGACTGGTGAGACTGGCTTGCTGGATGTTTAAGATCAAACTTAGAGATTGAGATTAAAACACAAAAGGGCCAAGAAAACAAGTATTTGACTCTTGCCCTCTAAGTCAGCTGGAACCCAGGGAATGAGAGAACTTCTCTAGGGAGCTTTGCAACATCAGGGAGATTGATGAGACCACTAGAGGATGAAAAGTCAATCAGTAAATCTGCTGCAAAGAAGGTCATTGAAAAAGGGAGACATCCCTGATGCTTCCAAAGGAAGCTGCCTCATCAAGGAGACCCTACTAGCAAATAGCACTAAAGGTGCTAAGAAGCTGCTCTCAAGTTCTCCATGAGTAACCCCTGTGGGAACTCAGCTGACCCTTAACAGCAGATAAGAACAAGGTTAATTTGACCAGCTTGATCTTGATCACCTAGTAAAAACAGTTATAACCAAAATACAGCCATAACTGGGTTTAAAAGGAAAGACAATAGTTCCTTTATTGGAACTTAAGAGCTTCACTTGTGTTAGCCCTAAGAATAAGTAAGATTGGAGGTTATAAAAGAGATTCTTAGGCAGGAGTGCCTGATAACCATCAATAGAAACTGCCAGAGTCAGAAATATTTGGTTGTTTTAAGGTCTACAGATCTTACTAAACAGGACCGTGCTTAATAAATTGCCTACAGAAGTTCCTACAAGATCAGATACACAGGTTCCAGAGCTGGCAGACACACACAAGTTCACCAACTGATCAGTCAGTTAATTACTTCTCCTTCAAGACTACCAGCCTCTGACACCCAAAGCCGAGACCTGCAATTCACTATTGACACCTCTGACTCCAAAAACTCTGCTCCCACCTAAAGCCCTCCCTAATCCTCTTTTTTATGGGAATGAGACTCTTCACCCCTAACCAGCAGGAAGAAGCTACAGAAAAATGTCCCACCCCGCCCCTGGGTATCTATAAAAACAAAAAGGGAGGCATCATATCTGCTATTTTGCTGCCACCAGTATTCTGCACCCCCTACACCATTTTACAATTGCAGATCATCAGTCTGCGAACATCCTAACCAGCCATTGGTTCACTCTTCAGCCTGTGAACATTCTTGGCAGTCATTGGTCTGTTGTTATTAGCCCGTGAAATTCCACTACTTAAGAATAGCTCCACCAACATTCTCTCTCTGTCCTCCTCACTCTCACTATCACTCTCGCTCTTGTTCTCTCTCTCTCTCTCTCACTCTCATTCTCACTCATTTTCTTTCTCTCTCTCCCACCCTGTGGGCAGACACTCTGCCTGTCTGCTTAATAAAATCTCTTGCGTGAGTTCCTGAGTTCGGAGTGGTTTCTGGGTGTTTTCAGATGCTGGGGATTTGGGGCTGTGGTGCTGTGTGGAGGGGGCTTCTGCACTGGGCCTGGGTGGGTTGCCATGGTGTGACAGGTCTGGCTTACTACACCTCAGGCCCACACTGGCATGGTGGGCTCCTTGGGAGATTATTGGACTGGCTGCCACTTGGCGGGGATTAGCTGGCTAGCTGTGCAGCTTAGCCACTGGGGAGCCATGTCAATAAGTCAAAGTTATTTTAGTCCAAAGTAGAGTATTTTCCCTATTGTAATACTCTTTTGTCTATTAAAGCATTAAAGGATAATTTTTAAAACAAAATCATGAATCACATATAGATATAACATGGACATGTACCAAAAACTTTATTTAACTTATAAAGAGAGAACCATTTGCATATTATAGTGATTTCAAAGGAGAATTTAAAGTATTACCAAAAAATAGGCAACTAAGGAATGCTGGAATCAATATGAATCGGTCTGGGACAATAATTAATTACATTCCACTGGACATAACTAATTTATACTTCTATGGACAGAATAATTTGCATTATTATCTGTTATTTACAACTTAGAGGATGGTAAGACAATTTAAAAATAGTGAAGAGATAGCCTCTGAGAGTATGTTTGAGAAGTCATAGTCGCCCTACACCTTTTTTCTGTTCGCTTCAAGTGTTTCACAATTTTTTCTTTCATAATTTGTATCCTTCTGTGGCTTAAGTGCTATGTTATTAAAGGAACATTCAAGGTCATAGTAAACAATGTATGATTGGAAAAGTTTACTAGAATTAAATAACAAAACACCAAACTTTCAAACAGGGACAAGTCTTAGAATGTTTGATGGTTTAGAGCATATATCCATTCATTCTGTTTTCAGAATAATAAACAATATTCAGCACAGACTTTAGATGCAAGATAGAATGACTGATTTTAAACAACTGAAATTCTTCCTAAAGGATGTGTACATCAACCTCTTCTCTACAAATAGAGATTTCAATACCATATGGATATTTACTTTCTGATTCATGAACAGAGATCATCAGAACAATAATAGCAGCACTACAAAAACAACAAAAGGCAACAGTAAAAAATCATTTTGTTGTTTTTCCTCTTGAGAATAGTTTTTATCGTTTGTAAAACTAATGTTGATGAATAGCTGAAGTCTACTATGTAAGTAAGACTGCTTAAAGCTCAGACAAATCCATAAAATCAAATAACTTAAAATGGAATGTTAGGCTAATAGGAAGACAAGACTTATGCATTAAAGGGGTTCTTTGTATCAGTGCTGAAAGTGATTAGTGAGAAATGGATGACATTAAATGCAATAGTTTTAGGTATGAGTATTCACATATGTGTGTATAATTATGATCCTAAAATTGTTAAACATAGTTAGTTGCTGCCATAGCTTCAGTTTTAGACTAGAAATACATTATTTGAATCTCAGTCTTTTTTTTCTCCCAGTACTTGGAATTGAACCCAGGGCCACTCCACTACTGAGATATATCTCTAACTCTTTTTATTTTTGAGACAGGATCTGGGTAAGTTGCCCAGGCTGGCCTTGAACTTTTGATACTCCTGACTCACCTCCTGAGTAGAGGATACCTGGCTTGAAACCCATTATTATCCTGTCACCTTTGGCCTAGTTAAAACCTCACCTCTCCATGTAGATAGCCTGCTTGCTCCTAATCTCACTGATCCAAACCCAGCTTACTCCACAGCTATTGTCTATGGTAAAATGTAATGGTTAACATTGGTTATGTGACTTAATCTGCCCTTTGGGAGTGAAGGATATGACATTTCTTTGAACTAGCAAATCTACAATCTCCAAGGGAAGGCCTCAGGGATAATGCCCGTGGATGTCCTTCAGGCACCCCTTCCCCATCCAGCACCCTACTTCCTTCGGACATCTGTTGGCCTCCTGTCTGCAGCCCTCATTTCTCAGGGAGCTGTTAGTAATACATTTCTTGTTTCAGCAGTTTGATTTCACTCTTTCATTGTGTCTCACATAACATACACAAACCAACCCAACCTTCAACCTTTGTTCTGGTAAAGTTCTCTTGAGGTAGTTATGTTAAAAGGAATAAAGTGAACATAGGTCAGACAGAGCCACAAGGATGTCTTCCAATAAAAACAACTTTCTTGTGAGATGGACACCTGTTAATGGGCTAGAATCTTAGGAAGTAGATAGTTTGCCAGGGTAAAGAAGTATCCCATGAAAGGCATACTGCAAATATCCAAGGCCAAAGCCTTTAGATTCCCAGTCAGGGAAGGGCTAGAGCTTATGACTGTTCTCAAGAGATAAAGATCTCAAACTGAAAAAAGCCATAGCAATAAAATCACAACAATTTGTATACACATATGTTGCATTTATTTTCATGAATGTAGTGTAGATAAACCAAAAGAATAATATATCATTTAAATGATATTGAATATGTTTTAGATTCATATTTAAATATAGGTTGAAATATATAGTCAAATGTAATCTGAATCTTCAGTAAAAACAAAGATTTTTATATGAAGAATGACTTAGACCAATAAAAACCTTTCTAAATTTGTGATATCTATGCTAGTCTCATTTCTGCACCTGTATTTATAATACCTCCCCCTTCCCTTTACTAAAAGGTTTTAGATCTTTCTGTTTATTTTGGTATTTTGAAATTTCACAATGATAACACACTTGCATTGTGTGTGTGTGTGTGTGTATATATATATATATATATATATATATATATATATCTCCAGAGTTTTTTTTTTTTTTATTTATTGTACTAGGCATCCAGTACTCATATATAGTTCTTAAGAGGAGGAATTTGATTTATATTATTACTTTGATCTTCTTTCCCTTCTTTTTCTTTTTGCTTTTATTTTGGAATTCCTGTTGTGAATATCACCTGAGGATGATAAATCTGTGGAATAAATTTCTTTAATTTTCTATTTCCTTCCATTTTTTAAAATGAACTTGAAGTGTAATTTACTTTCAGAAATTCCCTGATTTTAAGTGTATGACTTAATGCGTTTTGAAAAACTTTTTTTTTTTTTTGGTGCCGGGCATTGAACCCAGGGCAAGCAAGGTAAGCACTCTACCAATTGAGCTATATCCCTAGCCCTAAACATATATATTTTTATAACTACCACTAAGATCAAGATATAGAACATTTTCATGACTGAAAAAGGGCTTTTCATGTCCCTCTACAGTGAATTCCTGCCCCCCTTTTATTGCTGCTTGAGTCAATAGTTTGTTCTTTATATATACATACATTATTTGTAAGTATATTTATTCATCCACCAGTTAATAGATATTAATTTCCAGTTTTTGGCTATTATAAATATGTTATATAAATATTCACATGTAAGTCTTTTTGTAATTCTTTTTTTATTTTTCCTAGGTAAATATGTAAGAGTGAAATTGCTGGCTTATGTGGTAATTTTATGTTTAGCTTTATAAGGAATCTCCAGCTGCTTTAAAATGTAGCAATGCTATTTTGCATCCCCCCCAGCAATGTATGAGAGTTCTAGTTGCTCTATAGTCTTGCTTGCATTTAAAATTGTTTACATTTTAGCCATTGAGGTGTGTGTTTAGTTATGTTTCTGTGATTTTGATTTGCATTTCCCTGATAACTCTTAATATTGAATATCTTTACATTTGCTTATTTGCCATTCTTATGAATTTTGTGGTTTAGTGTCTTTTAAAAATCTTATTTTCTACTGGATAGTTGAAGTCTAGAGCTGTAAGAGTTCTTATATATTCTGGGTGCACTGTATTCTGATGTATGTTTTGCTCATCATTTTCTCCCAGTCTAATAGCTTGCTTTTAATAAGCAAAAGTTTTCACTTTTGGCAAAGTCCAATTTGTTAATTTTCTTTTTATGGATCATGTTTTTCAAGCCCTATTGAAGAAATCTCTTCTTATTTCAATGACAAGATTTTCTCCTGTTTTCTTTTAGGAATTTCATAATTTTAGTTCAATTTTTTTGTCCCATTATGTGTTTTTTTTTTAAACATGGAGGGAGGTAAAGACTAAGATTCATTTTATTTCATATGAATATCCAATTATTCTAGCACTTTTTGTTGAAAAGATTCTCCTTTCCCCATTGAATTCTTTGTATTATAAAGGATAATCTTTTGTTGAAAATCAGTTTCCACACTCTCATTCTATTTCATTGATTTGTCTATTTGTATGCTAAAACATACTGTCTTGATTACTGTTGTTATAATAGTAAGTCCTGAAACTGAGTAGTGTAAAATTTTGCCACTCTTTTCAAAACTGCTTTGCCCACTCTCGTTTCTTTCATTTACCTCTGCTTCAAACTCTGCTTCAAGAGAATCTGGACACTGCAGACTTGAGTTTAGAACTTGGAATGGTTTTCCATTGTTGATGAATTTTTGTCCACAACCAGAGAAGTACCCTTGGGTCTATATTCTTAGATGAGAAGAGAGACCACAGAAAGATGGAGGAATAATCAAATTAGCTCGCTCCTTTGAGGCAGTGTGATGAAAAGTGTCAGGGAGAACTATACACAATGACCCTGGCATTTGTGAAGCAGTCCCTCATTGCCTTGGACCCAAATTGTTATTTTGCTATGTTAGGAGGCAAGGAGCAGAAAAAACTTTTTTTTGGCATGATAAGAGAAACAGAAATATTTTTCATTAGTTACACATCTTGAACTTCTCAGCAGTTATTTATTTTATTGCTACTTCAATCAATCTTGAAACAAGAGTAGCTAAGATTAAACAGTCTTAACTTATTGCCTTGTTTGTATTTTTATTTCCAATGGATTAATCCCAAGTATTTGTGATTCATATTTGGCTTATGCTCAACAATATAAGCTTCCTTATAGACACCATTGTAATCCAGTGGCTACATTTCTGTGTCCTAAAGGCTATCCCCTTTTTCTCCTGTTTCTTTTTATGTATTATTTTTATTGCTGGGTTTATGAATTATAATCATTCAGGTATATAGACAGGCACATGCACTATTTCTCTAACAATGTATTTCAGGAGGATAATTTTCATTTGTATAAGTGTGCTTTAGTCAGCTTTTTCATTGCTATGACTAAAAGACCTGACAAGAACTTTCAAAGGAAGAACAGTTTATTTGACTCATGATTTCAGATGCCTCAGTCCACAAATGATTGACTCCATTGCTCTGGGCCTGAGATGAGGCAGAACATCATGGCAGAAAGGCATGGTGGAGGAAAGTATCTCAGAGATGGACCCCAGGAAGTAGAGAGAGAGAGAGCTTTGCTCACCAGGACAAAATATGAATCCCGAAGGCACACCCCCCAGTGACCTACCTCCTCCTACACCCTGCTTGCCTATAGTTACTGCCCAATTAATCCATATCAGGGGATTAATCCACTGATTGGGTTAAGGCTGTCATAACCCAATCATTCACCTCTGAAAATATTTGAATTATTTACCACATAAGCATTTGGGGGACAATCATATCTACCATAATATTTTTTGAAATTTGCAAGGTTGATAAAAATCTTCATGTGTAATTTTTAAGTAGCTTAATTAATTCATTTCTCAACTTTCCTTTTTCATTATTGCCTCCTGCTAATGAGACAGATTAAACACCAAGGAACAATATTTTGTTAAATAGCATGGAGTTTTAGAGGGCCCCAAACCCTTGTAACTCAGTATTTTTGCCCTCCAAGGACAAATTTTTGTCCTTTTGGTGTAATGTTGCCTCTGTTAAGAATGCAGAGGCAATATTGATACAAAAGAGGTAATTCTATAACAATTTCAATGATAAATAATTTTCCTTTACTTGTGATAATTCTGTACCTGGTAATGTACTATGTGCTTCACAAATATTGTCTAATTTAGCTCTCCTAGTAACCATAGGAGAAATGTATTACTCCCATTTTTTGAATGAAGAAACTGAGATAAAAATGTTTGTTAAGTTATCTAAAACCAAGTTTCAGAGTCTGGTTCTCAAGATTGTTCTGTGTGACCTCAAAGAACTGTTATTTTCTACTCTTCACAATGATACTATTCAAACTAATGGAAAAGTCAAGCCATTTCATGACCAGAGATACACAATTTATTGTGGAGCTAAAAGTTTCAGCATATTGATTTCTAGGAATGGCTCTGTCCTTCCTGTTTAGCATTGCTCATAGGTCATAAAAGTTTTTCTGGCCTGTGAATTGCTTATAGTCTGCAGAAAGAACAGATGACGTGTTTAAAAGGATCTCTGTAAATATAGAAAAATAATTTCAGAGAAGATTTTTACAATCACAAGTTAAAAGTATTCTTTTGTTTTAGAAGAATTCAGACATGGTTTTCTTGTATTCAAATCGTCCTAAAGAGCCTTTCATCTGTAATGTGCAAGTCATCACTTAAAATAATATATATTTTTCGTTTTACATATTTAGCTATTTAAAAAGATAAAGTAATCTAGCACAGGGTAAAAAATGAAATTTTATATGTTATAAAAGCCTTAAACCAATTAGTGAATTAATTCCCTGACAGGGATTAACTGAATGGTAACTGTAGCCAGGTAGGAAGTGACTGGAGGAGGTAGGTCCCTGGCAGCATGCTTTTGGGAGTTGTATTTCATGAGGAAAGCTCTCTCTTTCTGCTTCTTAGTGGCTATATCACCACATTCTTTTGCCATGACGTTCTGCTTCTGTTTGAAGCCTGAGGAATGGAATTGGCCTTGTATGGACTGAGACAAATTCAAAAAAGCTCTAAAGTCTTCTGAACCACATGTCAGGTTAGTCACAGGTATGGCTCCACTCCTGTTACCAATTTCTGTTTAAGTCAGTCATTCTGCTGCTGTGGCCAAAGACCTGACAAGTACAATTTTAAGAGGAAAAGTTTATTGCAGGCTCATGGTTTCAGAGGTCTCAGTCTCCTGGAGCTATTGAGACTATGAGGACTCTTGAAAATGGACTAAATGTATTTTTCATAGTGAGGTAGGCTTGAGCTTTTGGAGGCCAGTGGGGGAATGTTATGGTTTAGATATGAGGTATCCCCAAAGGCTCATGTATGAGACAATGCAAGAAGGTTTGGAGATGAAATGATTGGGTTATGAGAACCTTAACCTAATTAGTGCATTACTCCCCTGATAGTGATTAACTGGATAGTAACTGTAGGCAGGTAGGGTGTGACTGAAGGAGATTGGTCATTTGGGGTGTGTTTTGGGGTATATATTTTATCCCTGGTGAGTGGAGTCTTTCTCTGATTCTTGGTGGCCATGTTCCCAGATGATTCTCTCCACTACCCTCTTTGACCATGATGTTCTGCCTCTCTTAGAGCTCCAAGAAATGGAGCCTGCTGTCTATGGACTGAGACCTCTGAAACTGAACCCCCAAATAAACATTTCCTCCTCTAAAATTATTCTTGTCAAGTCTTTGGTCACGGTGGCAAAAAAGTTGACTAAAACAGTTTCTTAACATTTTTGTTGAGAATATATTCATTTATGTTCATGAGGGTTATTGCTTTGTAGTTTTCTGATAATGTCTTTTTCTGTTTTTGGTCTGCTTTTCTAATACAATGAGTTGGGAACTATTCCAAAGGGTTTGTGTTGGATCAATATTATTATTTTTAAAAAAAATTGAAAGAAAATTTACTAGCAAAGTCATCTCCTGAAGTGCTTAGTGAAAAATAATTTAAACTATAAATTTATTATTATTGTTAGAAGACATAAGAGGATTCAGATTTTCAATCTATTTTGTGTTTGCTATGGTAATTTCAGCCTTTTATCAAGCGAATTACCCACTACCTGTACTCTGTATTCTCCAATCCACTCACCCTACAATGTACTCTTTTTCAAATTAGGGTCTAAAAAGGGTATGAGTAGTAAGAAGATTTTAAGAATTCTTTTCTTCTTTCATAATATTTCTGAGAAAGCTGGGTTAGGTGCCCTACACAATCTTGAAATCTGTCACTCACTTCTTGGTTTCTACTTGACAAAGATTATGGCATAAAGTTTTATACATTCTCTGTTCATATTAATGTGAGTTTTTATTTCCCGGGGGGGAGTTGTTGTCATTGTTTTTGCTTTAATTTTTCTTATTCATTTTGTTAGTTTTTCTATAACCTGGCCTCACCTCACCAAAATCTTCCGTTGAAAGTAATTTTTTTTTCCTTTTGGTATGTTAACAATTACTTCATAGAGATTACAGCTATTGGGGGACAAAACATCATCTTATGTTTTTCATCCACACTCTGCACTCCTCCACCTGCCCCGACACTGACACTGGGTACCTAGTAATGACTCAATGACTTGTGGCCTTTTGGTTAATGGAAGTACAGGTTATAAACCAAAAGACGAATCTTGGTTCGTGATCTTATACTCTACTTTTTTGAAGTATTCCCTCTCAAGATTCAGGTTTTAATGATTTCAGGAGGTACAGAACCTATAGTAAACAGACAATGTATTTCATTATTTTAATCTTTAGTTCAATTCCTACACTTTTCGCCTTTTTCCATCTTAGTTGTTGGGGAATGCAATTTCTTTCCCTATTGATTTGGTCCTTGCACATTTAGCAAGTATCGATTCTCTCCTAAACTCCTTTGCCTCATTTTTAAGAGAGAAAAAGTTGAAAAGCTTTATTTCATTTTATTCAGACAAACACTAGCATACCAAGTATTCTACAGAAAAAAACTAGAATTCTGCCATCTCCAAGTTTATAATTGTGATTTATCTGCTTCTGCTGCTGGTAAAAATAGGCTGTCAATTTCTATTCATTTGTAAAAGTTATGTTTTTACTTACCAAAGGATGGTAGCCTATCATGGCTTTTTCTCATGTGTGGAACAAATAAAGTACAATTTTTTGTTTTTAAATAGATTTTTACAAACATACACTAATGTAATGTATTTGTTATATAAGTAAACTCTAAACCTAGAATTTGATTACTTATTTTAATGGAAAATATATATAGCTTCAAATATGGTAGAGAGGAAATCACAATCTAATGAGTAGAATGTTGCTTAAGTCCCTAGTTCTGAATTTTATTACCCTGTATTTTTGCTTCTTTTATACAATCTTGAGTGTGTTCTCTAATTCTCATTATTTCACTTGTCTTATAGATCAACTTTCTGATGTTTACCCTAAACAAATCTGGCAAAATTAGGTTGAAACCTTAGGAAGTTTTATCTTACCACTATTAATGTGTTATAATGTATAATTGATCTCATTTATTCTCACAATTAACTATATATGTTCTAGAACTGCTTTTATTTGCTGCTGGATGATAAAAAAATTTCCTTAATGTTTGTGAAACTCAATTACTTTATCTATTAATTAAGGATACTTAAAATAATAAATGAAATTATGCCAGATGATTTCTCAAATTCTTACTTATTGATTCTTATTTATATTCTTATATAAATTATTTTTTATTTTAGAAAATGAGTATCTAAACTCAAAAACTAAAAGCATAATTCAGAATGCATATATTACAAGTTAGAGCTAAAAATATTCAATGTGTTTTGGCAAAATGCTAGGAGCTTCATAGAAGTTCTATAATGATTCTTTAGTCCAGGCATGACCAATTATGATAGGATATTTTCACAGTTACATTGTCAGATATAGTAATTTTATTGTGTATTTAAAAAGTCAAGTCTTAAATCCTCTGCTGTTATTTATTTATTTATTTATTTATTTTTTTTGTGGTGCTGGGGATTGAACTCAGGGCCTTGTGCTTGCGAGGTGCTGCTATATTTTTTTTGAGGAGTTGACTTCTATGTATCCTGTCATCTACTAGCTTTATGATAACCTGGTGTTTTGAGTCTTTCATTTCTATAAGTTGACACAGTGTTGTGTATTATTTGTACTTCTGTAGGTGGTAACTGGAAAGTTTCCATAATCACCAGTGACTTGCCAAATGCAGGGACCAGCTCACAGATTTACATTGTATTATATGGACAACATAGAAGTTCAGCCCCCATATATCTTTATGGAACAGATGGGGCTAGATTTCAGGATGGCCATGAAGACATCTTTACTGTAAGTAATAAAACTGAGTAAAACTGTAAATAATAGAAGTGATACAGTTAGTAGGTACTTTCAAATGAGTGCAGTTTATTAAACCAGACTCTTCCTGTTATAACAGATGTGTCCTGTAGAAGATCAATCAAAAAAAAAAAAATCATGGCAGTCTTTGCTCAAATTTAACACAAGTAAATCCACCATATGGAAGAGACAGTAGCCTGAGAGAAATACTAGATATTCAACATTTATTGTTCTTATATAGGTGGCTATCAGCAGCAAGGTCTTATGTGTTTCTGGTTCTACAGAAAAGGTTCAAAGTCAAGATCAAAAAGGATAAAATAAAATTCTCAAACAATGATGGCAAAGAAGTTGTCATCAAGTTATTAGTTGTTCTTAGTTTTTCCTTGCTATGAAGGTAGTAGACCATTGCTAGAGATACTGAGATCAGAATCTAGAAAGAAAAAGAGGTAGTAAAAATGAAACAGGTGAGACCAGAGTCATGTTGTTAAACTGAAGTAAGAAATATTACCCATCAGTGGCAAGATGGGCCAAGCACTTAGTAGTTTGTAGGTGCTGCATAGCGTCTGCTAAGTGAATGTCTGGATTCAGAGAAGGACCATTATAAACCAGGTGGAGAGAATAAAATCGCAATCAGAAAGGGTTGTCTGACGTACCTTAAGTTTTCATGGAGTATCCTCCTCCAGGTGACACTAAGTGCTTGGTTTTCTGTACCCACATGTCACAAGTCACAGGAGTGGCCAAATCATTTGTAACTGTCATTCTTGTTAGATTGGTGTAAACTATCCTTTTTGTACTTTCTCTGAGTTAAAAAACTCTTTCTTGTACTGATGGCCACTATAAGTAAAAGTGGCCATCACTTACTTTAGTCACAGCAGCAAAATAGCTAAAACAATAAATAAATGTTCTGGAGGTAGATGGTGGTAACAGTGGAACAATATTGTAAATGTACTACAAGCCACAAAATTGTACACTTTAAAACTGTGAAAATGGTAACTCTTATTTACCATTTACTCTAAGTGGCTGCCTTAGCCTTCTGAGTCCCTGGGATTACAGGTGTATGTCACTACTCTCAGATGACCTGTTTTTCTTGTTACTGTTTTGCTATTTTATTGTCTCACGTTTACTTTTAAATCAAATTATAAATTCAGATAATTTATAGGGCTAAGTCGTTTTGAGTTCTATTATGCAAAAGGAGTACATTTAAATCCTCAGTTCCATTTCCTTTTCCCAAATTTACATGCTTCTTTTTTTGAGCACTGCTACCTTCATTTCAGCTTTCTGTTGTCTTGCCCTCTTTTAGAGCCTTGGCATGGCTACATTTGTCTTTGTTTGTAGAAATGTTAGTTTCATTGAGTTTAATAATTTTATTTCAATATTGATCATAGTTTTATTTCTTCTGGTGAATTGTTTTTTTGTAAGAGTTCTTAGGGAAACCTTTGTTTTCCATTCTTCTTCCCTTTTGTCTTGTACCTCCTTATTACAGATCTTTTTTCTATTGTGGTAGAATGCACAAAATAAGAGTTACCATTTTCACAGTTTTAAAGTGTACAATTTTGTGGCTTGTAGTACATGTACAATATTGTTCCACTGTTACCACCATCTACCTCCAGAACATTTATTTATTGTTTTAGCTATTTTGCTGCTGTGACTAAATGATCTGACCAGCACAATTATAGAGGAGGAAGGTTTATTTGAGGACTTACAGTTTCAGAGGTCTTAGTCCATAGAAGGCTGACTCCATTCCTCAGGGCTTGAGGTGAGGCAGAACATCATGGTGGGAGAAGGTGGCAGAGGGATGCAGCTCATATCATGGTGATCAAGAAGTGGAGAGTCTTCACTCTCCAAATACAAAATATATATCCCAAAGCCACACCCCAATTCCAATTTTCTCCAGCCACACTCTACCACTTCAGTTACCACTTTAATCCCTATCAGGGGATTAAATCACAGATTGGGTTAAGAGTCTCAGAACCCAGTCATTTCTCCTAAACCTTTCTGCACTGTCTCACATGTGGGTTTTGGAGGAATGCCTCATATCCAAACCATAATAGTCACTGTAAAAGGAAACTCCTGTTGTTTTTTTCCTTGAACTCTTAGCAACCTATGAAGTGTTTTCTGTTTTTCTTTCTATATGGATGCTTTACATTTCTTCTTCTTGCTGAATTACTATTCATAGAACTTTTAATACACTGTTGAACAGAAGTGCAAAAACTGATATCTTTGACTTGTTCCTGAGTTGGGGTGAAAGCTTTCAGGGTTTCCTTTTTGAGTGGGTTATCTATAGTTTTTTTTTTTTTTTAATTGATGCCATTTATTATGTACAGGAAATCCCTTTTATTCTTAGATTTTTTGGTGTTTTTACCATTCACAAAGGGTGTTGAATTTTGTGAGATGTGTTTTTTTCCCCTCATCAGTTGAGATGGTTGTGGTTTTGCCTCCCTCCATTCTACTTATGTAGTATATTATATTTTTTGTGTGTCGACCCAATCTTCATTCCTGGGATAAATTACGCATGGTTATAGTATATCTTCCTTTTACTATGGCTCTGGATTCAGTTTGCTAGTTTTGTTTCATACTTGTGTGTGTATTTATTAATGATATTGGTCTGCACTTCTCTGTCTCTGTCTGGCTTTGGTATGAGTACACCGCTGATCTTGAAGAATGAGTTAAGATGTGCTCTCACATGTTTTATGTTTTGTTAGAATTTGGGATAAACTGGCATTAATTTTTAAAAAGTTCAATTTATTTTGAGGCAGGATCTCTCTGTGTTGCCCATATTGCTTGAACTGGTCTCAAACTCACAATTCTTTTGCCTCAGCCTCCAAAGTAGCTGGGACTATAGGCATGCACTACTACCATGCCCAGCTTAATTCTTCAAATATTTGGTAAAACTCACCAGAGAAGACTTCTGTCCTAGGCTTCTCTTTGTTGGGAGGTTTTTGATTACCAATGTAACCTTCTTAATTGTTATAGATCTATTCATGTGTTTCCTTTCTTTTTGAGTCAGATTTGGTGACTTATGTGTTTGTAGAAAATTTCCCATTTCATTGAGGTTATCTGATTTGTTGGAATATAATTGTACACAATATTTTTCATAATCCTTTTTATTTCTGTAAGATTGTTAGAAATGGTCCCTACTTATATTTCCGATTTTAGCAATTCAAATCTTTTTTCTTTGAGATAGGGTCTCTCTGTGTTACCTATTTTGCTTAAGCTGGCCCTAAAAGTTCATCAATGTTGTTGATATTTTTCAAAGAACCAACTCTTGGTTTCAATGATTCTATTGTTTTCTGTTCTCTATTTTATTGACCATCACTCTGATCTTTATCTTTTCCTACCTTCTGCTAATTTAGAACTTAGTTTGCTCTTTATTTTCTAATTCTTTAAAAAAAATTTTTTTTGTAGTTGTAGATGGACAGCATGCCTTCATTTCATTTGCTTTTTTTGTATGGGGTGCTAAGGATTGAACCCAGTGCCTAATATGTTCTGGGCAAGTGATCCGCCACAGAGCCACATAAGTGTAAAATTAGACTATTTATTTGAGATTTTTCTCCTTTTTTTTTTTTTTTTAGTGTTTTAGTTTCTCCTTTTTAATATATGTATTTATAGCTATAAATTTCTTTCTGAGCTCTGCTTTCATTACATGCTCTATGTCATAATTTTGTATTCATCTATCTCAGAGTATTTTCTAATGTCCTTGTAATTTCTTCTTTGATGAATTCAATGAATTTTCCAATTTTCCTTCTAATATTTATTTCTAGTTTTAATCCATTACATTTAGACAAAATAGTGTGTATGATTTTAGTCTTTTAAAAATTTCCAGATTTGTTTTTGTTACATAACATACAATCTGTCTTGGGGAAATAGTCCAGGTATACTATATTCTCTTGTTGAATGGAGTGTTCTATAGATGTTAGGTCTAATTGGTGTATGATGTTCCAGTCCTCCATTTCCTTACGTTTCTGTCTAATTATTCTATCTATTACTCAAAGTCAAGTATTAAAGTCTCCAACTATTATCATGGCCTATCTGTTTTACTATTCAGTCCTGCTAAATTTTACTTCATAAGGCTTGGATTGTAGCTCAGTCATAGAGCACATAGTTGGCTTGTGTGAGGCCCTGAGCTCACTCCCAGGTCCTACCTCACTCCACCAAAATAAAATAGCCTTGTATATTTTAGTGCTCTGTTGTTAGATGTGCATGTCTATAATTCTACTCTAACATCTTCTTGGTGCACTGACACCTTTATCAATATATTATGTCCTCTTCTGAGCTGATTTTAAGTGGATTTTGTGAAATCACATTGAAAGGTGTTTCTTTAACTCCTTTATAGATTAAAGTTGGAGACATTGGAACAGTCTTTAAAATTCGTATTGGTCATACCAACTCAGGCTGCTTCCCTTCCTGGCACTGTAAGAAGGTAAGTATATATCAATACTCTCCCTTTTTTTTTTTTCAAAAATTTCTGCAAATTTCTCCAAGGAATTAACTCTCAGGGAGACATTTTACGTCTATAATGAGTTGATGGTGTCAAAACTGGACCTTTTTGGTCAGTACCTTTTTCTAGGAAGCAGTATCATATGCCCTTATCAATTCATTAATCTAATTGGTTGGGGGAACTTCCTCCATTAAGCAATCCTTTCACTTCTTTATAAAGAAAAGGAAATACTGGGATAATACTCTTGAGAAACTCACATAGCTACAGCTTCTTTTTTTTTTAAAAGAGCATTGTAGTTATACATAGTTGGGTTTATCCCTACAGAATCATACATGCATTGAATTTGATTTCAGTTCACATTCTCTCTTTCTTCCCTCCACCATTCTCTTTCTTTTACTCTGCTAATCTTCATTTCTCTCATCTATTTTTTAAATTTTTGATGGATTCTTTCTACTTCTATATACAGGTGAAATTTCCTGTGGTATATTTAATATATGCACATAGTATGATTTTTAAAAACTCCCCAATTTCCTCCCCTTTCCTGACCCTCTTTCCTTCCTCTTGATCTCCTGTTCTACTGATCTTCCCTATATCCTTATGATATCCATTTCTCCCCACCGTCTTTCCCTTATTTTGTTCTACCTTTCACATATGAAAGAAAACATTTGGCCCTTGATTTTCTGAGACTGGCTCTTTCACTTAGCATGATGTTCTACATTTTCCTTCCAATTGCTAGCAAATGACATAATTTTATTCTTCTTTATGGTTGAGTAAAACTCCATTGTGTATATATACTGCAGTTTCTTAATCTGTTCATCTCTTGATAGGCATTGAAGTTGATTCCATAACTTGGGTAATATGAATTGTGTTGCTATAAACATTGAGGTGTCTATATTGCTGTTGTATGCTGATTTTAGTTCTTTTGGATAGATACCAAGGAGTGGGATAGCTGGGTCATATGGTGGTTCCACTCCTACTTTTTTGAGGAATCTCCATATTGCTTTCTAGAGTGGTTGAAGTAGTCTGCACTCCCACCAACAATCATATAACTTTTTGATATACTTGTATTAATAATGAAAAGATGTCTAGATGTATAGCATTGCTTAAAAAAGTTTATAAAGATACACCATTATGTTGGGGACTTAATGATATACTAGACTTGAATTCCAGTTCTAGAATTTAGTGTACTCACTCTAAGCAAGATAATAACCCCTGAGTATTTTTTTTAATTGTGAACAAATGGGATACATGTTGTTTCTCTGTTTGTACATGGAGTAAAGGCATACTATTTGTGTAATCATAAATTTACATAGGGTAATGTTGTTTGAACCCTTGAGTATTTTTAAGAAGGACAAGAAGAAGACTTAAACTTTTGACATTGTTCAGAATGAAAATTCCATTTATTTTCATGATCACTGGTAAATGCAGACCTCTCACACTGAAATCAATATAGAGTGTCATCCATTTTTGTATATGACATATTTACATATCATTTCAAAATAAATGATCTTTAAACAATTTCCCAGAGAGCAAAGAATATCTAGTTACATATTCCTGATATTGTTGACTAACTTGTTCTTCTACAGTTTTGGAATATGCAGAAAAGTAGTGGAAAATGCATGGTAGGTGAACGATTACTTAAGAATGAACTTTCTATTCCATCGGTCAGAATAAATAGTTGTTAATAATGTCATCTTCTCTACATTAAAGTTTTAAAGCATCCTGAAGCAGAATGCAAAAATAATTTAAAATCTACTTTGTGAAAATAAAGAATGTAGATGTTAGATTTCAAAATTCTTGCCTGGCTTTTATATGAGGTATTATTCTCTTTTATGCCATACAGAGCTTTTGATGTATGATATTCATGCTTACTGTGGTGGTGTATGCCTGTAATCCCAGTGACTCAGGAGGCAGGAGGATCACAAGTTCAAGACCAGTCTCAGTATCTTTTGCCTTTTTCTCTGTTAAGAACTGATTTATGAAAATTATCTCTAATGCTTCTGCCTTATCACTTGATTGATAACCAGTAAGAAAAATTATATTCATTATGATGTTGGGATGCTAAAATAGTTATTAAGTGGTCTGAAAATATTATTTACTATTGCAGAAGAATGATATAAAAATCAGTCTGAAAATTCCTGTTGTCTTTCTTTCCATGGCAAGTACTTTCTTATTGCAAGGCAACTTGTTTGCCCGAGGTTTACCTCAACTCTGTTTAAGTACCAGTGAAGAAGAGACACCTTTTTTGGGGTAGGGGTTTGCTGGGGATTTAACCTAGGGCCTCAAGGATGCTAAGTATGCACTGTACTACTGAGCCAACCTCAATCGTGTACAAATATAGAAATGAAATGATATACCCCATTTGTATATAACGAATCAAAATGCAGTCTGTAAAAAATTTTTAAAAAATTTAAAAAAATGTTCTTAAATCAAATTTTATTCTGAGTGTATAAAACCCTCATATAATTGATCCATTTGGCCCAATTAAGTTTCTGGGTAATGGGTTGAGAATTTTCTTTTGAGTTCTTATAATTCAGTTCAGAAGTTTGAAGTTTGACATTTTAAGGAAGCCAACTTATACCTATAACCTGAAAGGATTTGAATAAAAACTCTGCTTTCATATACAATACCAACAGTGATACAACATTTTCATAAATGAATCACATTGCTTTTAGGAACTTAATACTTTCAAGATTAGTTGGGGAACAGTACAAAATAGAAAGTATAAAATGCTGGTTTATTTTCTGTTCCTCAAATGATTTTCTTTGACCTGAAGAGCTTAATTGAAAACCAATGACTACTCTCCATGGTCTCAGAGAGACTTTCTAGAAATGACATTTTGTATGAAGCATACTTGGTAAGCATTTATAAATGTGAATTCCTGGATATGTCTGAAACCCATAAACCTTAAAAGGTTTGGGTTCTGAAGATGTGCCTTTTAAATACATAATTTCTAAAATACATTAAATTACATCATTAAAACTATTAATAACAAAATTTGGAAAGAAATTGGCATGTTTGATATGAACATTTCAAGAAGAAAAATTAGAAATAGAAAATAGTAAAAAGAAATGTCATTGTACTTGAGATGGCAGTAAAAGAGTAAATTATACTTTTTTGGGCAAGTAATCAATAATTTCTCATATTAAAAAATGTAAAAATGGTTTCTGAGCTAAGTGGAGTATTTGGACAAATTTTGTTTGAGACTTTGATAGAAGATTCTTTTGAAAGCATTGTTGTTGCTGTTGTAGATACAATTGCAGAACATGAATTCTGGAGAACAATTTTATATACCTGTACAGCGATGGCTGGCACGAGATCAAGAGGATGGGGAAATCTGCCGAGAATTCCCTCTTTTAAATAAAGGACAACCCATCCTTCCAGGTAGGGACACTCAAAATCCAGGCAGCACACACACACACACACACACACACACACAAACTTGTTTGCCTAAATGTTGAAGGACTGGGAACTTGACAAATGCATGTTGAATAAATGAATGAATGAATGATTAAGGACTGCTAGTTTCTTATCAATTACCTCTGCTGCTGTGCCAACTGCATCTAAATGTGCTTTAGTTATTTCACACACTGGCATTCAAGAATGTGTTCTTGTCACAGTTAGCCCTGTAGGAAGGTCAACTGAAGTGCCTCTCAATCAAAACAAGAAAATTAATTCTTAGAAGGTCACAAGAAAATTGAATGTCAAATGAAGTGAAGACTGAGACCTGCACATTAACGTGTACTTTTCCCACAAGGCTCTGTCTTGCTTTTGAAAATTTATCTCTTTGATTAGGAATTGAAAATACCACTGCTCAATGACTTTCTAAACATTTGGCCAGAAGCAGAGATGTGTTCAAGTTTTTTCATGTGTGGCTGAGACTAGGCTCTTGATACACTCAAAATTAGGTAATGACTGTGCCCCACCAGAAGAATCCAGGGTGATCTTGTCCATAAAAACGATTTGTTCTTGGATCTAGTTACTAGCCTCTGCTTTGGAAGAGAATGGGAAAAGGGTATATGAGAGTTATTTAATTGACAATTGATAAATGCAGATATTCTCCGATTTAGGCTACATCCCACCATATTGTTATATCTTAGTTTTCTAAAGAAATAAGTAATAAAAATATTATCTGAAGAAAAAGAAGAGATCCACAATATCATATAATCTGACATTTGGCTTAGGTATATACCTATTTATTTAATTTTTTGATGGAACATAGACTGGTAAAACATTTGCAGAGATTGATAATTTTTTTGAGGTTTTTAAATAAGGTGCACTAATACATTTTCTTGAGTTTCTGAAGCTAATATATTTGGAAAAGACATGAATAGAGTATTTACTGAAAAGCAAAGATTGCAGGAGCATTGTTCTTACCATTCATAAAAGCCTTTCTCACCATTTATTTTTCTCACCATTTTTCTTTATCATTCCAATGCATCACCTGAGGGAAGTTCACCAGGTACCCTATTCCTATTATTGTTAGTAATGATTTAGGGGCAATATTTGCTTTTTCCTCTCCCCATTTTAATTCCAAAATTCTGATCAAAAGAGACATATTCTATGAACACATGCTGATTTTCTTTGCTTTCCCTGTAGTGCTTGGTACTTATAAATGGACATTTTTGCTTTTCAATTTCTCCACTTGGCTTAGTAGTCTAATCATACTCTATCATGTGCTTAGTAAACTCTTTGGTGGATCAGGGATAGATAAAGCAAATGATAACTGACTCTACCCATATTTTTTATCTAATATTCTAGCAATGATTGATGTGATGTCTGAAATGATGCCATTATAGACAAGCAGCCGCCTTCACTAGAGGTAGACACATCATTTCTAGTGATTTAAATAAGGAAAGCTGCACAGTGTATTTTTTTCTATATTTTGTTCCATTAAGTTCATAAAGAGTTATGGTAGTATTTGTTATTTAAGACAAAAGGAACTCTGACAGAATTTGTCTGGTTTATCAGTATACTATCACATGTACCTGAAAAATATGTTTTCTCATTATGGAATTATTTTCCTGAAGAGGATAAGGGTTGCTAAGAAAACTGAGTAAAAGTGAACTCTCTCAGATTGGTGAGCTATTTATAAAATTTTAATTTTTTGTCGTGATAATTAACACAAACATTAAATTTAGTATCCTAAACATTTTTAATCATATTGTTCAGTAGTGTTAGGTGTATTCACATTGTTATGCAAATGTTTCCAGAACCTTAGCATCTTACAAAGCTGAAACTCTGTACTGCACCCATTAATTAGTAATCCCTTCTTCCTCACCTCCAGTCCTTGGCAATACCTTTCTACTTTTTGTTTCTGTGATTTTTACTTTACATAACTCATCTGAGTATAACATACAGTATTTACACTTTTGTGATTTGGTTATTTCCCTTGGTGTAATATCCTTGAGGTTTATCCATGGTATAGTGTATAAAAGGGTCAGTCTTTTTTTTTTTTTTAAGACTCAATGATATAGTACAATTTCTTTGTTTATTTAGCAATGAACATTTGGGTCATTTTTGCTTCTTAGCTACTGTGAATAGTGTTATAACAAACATGCATGTACAAAAATAAATATCTCTTTGAGAATCTGATTTGAATTCTTTGTGATATACTCAGAACTGGGAGTACTGGATCATATGGTAATTCTATTTTAATTTTTTGAGGAACAGTATTATGGAATACTATTTTCCATAATAATTGTACTACACATTTCTACCAACAATGCACAAGGGTTCCAATTTCTTTCTACAGATTTTCTTCAACATGTATTTTCTGTTTTATTGAAATTGACCACTTAATGGGTAGCAATTGTTTATCATTTTAATTTTTGTTTGCATTTCTCTAATAATTCTTGGTGTTGAGTTTTTATATTCTTGTTGACCATTTGTATTTTTCTTTGGGGAATTAGCTATATTTAAACTCTTAGCCCATTTTAAGAATTTGTTTTTTTGTGTGTGTTGTTGTCGACTTGCAGGATTTTATTTTCTTCATATTAACTCCATAGCAGATATATAGATTGGAAGTTGTTTCTGTAACTTCATTGGATGCTTGTTTACACTGTTTTTTCCTTAGCTCTATAGAGTTTCTTAAGTTCGATGTAGTTCCCATTCATCTATTTTTGCTTTTGTATCTGTGATTTTGGGGTCATACCTGAGAAATCATCACAACACTTTATATCCTGAAAATGTTCTCATGGTTTCTCCTAAGTGTTTTATGATTTCAGGTCTTATGTTTAGGTCTTCAGTACTTTTTGAGTTAATATCCGTATATGATGTAAGATAAGGGTCCAACTTCATTCTTTTTTATGTGGCTATTCAGTTTGCCCAACACTGTTCATCAAAGAAACTGTCAGCTCCCCATTGTGTGGTGTTAACACTCTAGTTGAAATCATTTGACCACGTACTTGAGAGTTTATTTCTTGGCTCTCTTTTCTATTCTATCGTTCTGTTTTAATGCCAGTACCACACTGTATTACTTTTGCTTTGTAGTATGTTTTGAAATCAAGAAGTATAGGGCTTTGGTTTTGCTCTTCTTTTAAAGATTATTTAACTATTCAGAGGTTGACATTCTGTGTGTTATTTTAGGATGCCTTTTGTTTATTTCTGTAAAAAATATTATTGAGATTTTGATAGAGACTACATTGAATCAGTAGATTGCTTTCAGTAATGTGGATATTTTCCTTTAAATTTTTTTAAGAAAATTAAGTTGTTGATGGACCTTTATTTACTTAATTTATTTATATGCAGTGCTGAGAATTGAACCAAGTGCCTCATACTTGCTAGGCAAGTACTCTACCACTGAGCTACAACCCCAGTCCCATAATGTGGACATTTTAACAATATTAAGTCTTCCAATTTATAAATAAGGAATACCTTTCCATTTATTTTTAACTTCTTTACTTTCCTTTAGCAATGTTTTGTAGTTTTCAGTGTGCAAGTCTTATTGCATCAGCTAACTCTAGTCCTAAGTATTTTATTCCTTTTTTAGGCTATTGGGAGGGCAATTATTTTTTTAATTTCTTTTTGAATTATTCATTGTTAGTGTATACTAATGCAACCATTTTTTGAGTGTTAGCTTTGTTGTTTCAACAATTTGCCTGTGTGTGTGTGTAACACTCCAAGGTTTTCTATACATGAGATCTTGTTATACCTACAATGAGAGGTAATTTTACTTCTTCTGACTTGGATACTTTTATTTATTTATTTTTATTATTTATTTTGTCTCATTGCTTTAACTAAAATGTTAAATACTATGTTGAATAGAAATGGCAAAAGTGAACATTCTTGTCTTATTTCTGATCTTAGAAGAAAAACTTGTAGTCTTTCATCATTGAGTTAGCTGTGGGCTTTTTATATATAATCTTTATTATGTTGGGGAAGTTTCCTTCTATTTTCAGTTTGTTGATGGTGTTTTTTTTAACTTAAAGAATATGAACTTAAAAATTTCTTTTCTGCATTAATGAGATAATTGTGTGGTGTTTGTATTTCATTCTGATAATATGCTTTATTGTATCAATTGATTTTTTTTTTTTTTTTTGAGAAAAAGGAAAAAGAAGTTTTATTGCTTTGCTATCCAAGGAGAAGCACAGGGGACTCCTGCCCTACGGGCCATGATCCTGCCCATCATGGGGAACAGGGGTATTTTAAAGAGGAGATTCAAAGGCTACATTCCATTTGTGCTCTGCTGGAGTTGTAACTCACTTCTTAATTTGGGAGACAGTCATTTATGAGATCTTCTGGGTCATGCCCAAATCTGAATTACTTTGTTCCTGTGGTGGGTGTGTACTCAAGGACATATAACTCTGCCTAGGATAGGGAAGAAAGGTAATCCTGTTTCCCCAAGATTAGGGAGGTGGAGAGACTAGGGAGAGAGAAGGAGAGAGAAAGAGAAAGAAACATGTCCTATTGTAAACACAAGTTGCAGTGGCAGAGCAGCAATTGATTTTTATGTGTTGAACCATCCTTGCATATCTGGGTATAAACCCAACCTAGTCATGAGGTGAGTACTGGAGGTAGGGAGGAGCTTAGGTGGGTAAAATGTCACCAGTGTTTCTACTGGCTGCAGTGAGGTTCTTTTGCCTTTGGGCTTACCTGGGTACAGACACCTCTTAACTGATTTCTGCAGTTCTCACAAGGACACTTGTTCTGCATTTGTTATTATAATGGTATCTCTCTGGGAAAATGTGGGTCTTGGTTTTCCTTTTGCACTGTCATGCTGATGTCCTATGGGCACCCAAGCGAAACAACAATTCTGCGTTTCAATTTATACATTGGATCCCTGAATGAATATGTCAATTAATTTGGAGACTCCAGTTCACCTTTCTTGTGCATTTGTCTTCTCATATGGAAAATAAAAGTTCCTCTGATTAGAATAATAAGGCGATAGATCACTATTACTCTGATTCCTCTAACATTGTTCTCTTTCTCCAATTTCAGCAATATTAGCTCATTAAGAGTTTCTTTAAAAAAAGGAAGGATGAAATTTTGGGTAGAAAAATGCAAGCAACCCTCATTTTATTATACCATTGCATTTTTTTATAAACCAAAGGCCTCTTGTCACCTTGCATTAAACAAGACCGTAGATGCTCTTTTTCTAATGATGTGCTTTCACCTTGTATCTCTGTGTCAAGGGTTGGTATTTGATAATATTCCAAACTTCTTCTTACTATATCTTTTATGGTGACATATGATCAGTGATCTTTAATGTTACTCTTGTCCTTGTTCTGAGGCATCACAAACTGGCCCATATATAGTGATCTTAATGCATGAACATGTGTGTGTTGACCACTCCACCAACCAGTAATTCCTTCCTCTCCTTAGGTTTCCCTATTCTTCACAACACAAAAGTATTGAATACACAATTGTATTGAACACAATACAAAAGTATTGAAATTCGACCCACTAGTAAAGCTACATAAATGTTCAACTGAAAAAAGTCATATATCCTCTCATTAGAAATGAGTAAGAAAAATCTGGAAATGAGTAAGCTTATTGAGGAAGGGATGTTAAAAGCCAAGATAGGCTGAATGTTAGGCCTCTAGCTTCAGTTAGCCCTGCTGTGAATGCAAAGGAAAAGTTCTTGAAGGAAATGAAAAGTGTTGGTCCAGTGAACACACAAATGATAAGAATGAAATAACCTTATTGCTGACATGAAAAAAGTTTTAATAGTCTGGATAGTGTTAGGTCGGATTTAAGTGGCTGCTCGGGAGTGAGCAGGACAACTATCCACCCACTGCAAGCCCGGAAAGCAAGGCGGCGTGCAGCGAGCCAGAGCGACCAACCAAACCAGGACAGATAAACCCCACTGACCCTTACCTTCACCTACCACTCGGCAGTACCCCTGCCTATTCCGGCCTATAAAGACCCTGGGCAGCCAGGGCCACGTGCAATTTTCTCTGGCTCTCCACTCTGACCTTTACCCCAGAGGGCTGGGAATTCCCGCCCCCCCAACCAAAATCCAATAAAGCTTGGTTTGGCCGCTTTTGTCACTCCTGTTTGGCCACCTGCCCATGAGCTTACAGACAGATCAAATTGGCCACAATATTTTATAAAGCCAAAACCTAGTCTAGAACAAGGACCTAACTTTCTTAAATTCTATAAAGGCAAGTGAGGAAGTTCCAGAAGAAAAGTTTTCGGATTTTCTTCCCCCACTGGTACGGAAGATCGAACGCAAGGGCAGTCTACCCTAAGCTACAGCCCCAGTCTTATTTTTATAAAAAATTATTTATTTATTTTTATTGGTGCATTATAATTATACAAAATGTGGGATTACCAGCCCTTTTTATTTTTTATTTTGAGACAAGTTCTACCTAAGTTTCCAAGGCTGGCTTTCAACTTGTGATTCTCCTGTCTCAGCTTCTTTAGTGGCTGGGATTATAGGCACGTACCATCCTGCCCAGGAGCAGAAAAATTAGCATTGAGATTTAATGAAAGTAGTTGTCTCTATAACATAAAAATGCAAGGTTCTGATGTGGAAGTTGCAGCTAGTTATCCTTAAAATATCTAGCTGAGATCATTGACAAAGATTATCAGTTATATTATGATAAACATTTAATTGAAGATTTTCAAGGTAGACTCTGAGAAACCTTATACTGGAAGAAGATGCCATTGAGGTTTTCCATAGATAGAAGTCAATGTCTGTCTTCAAAGCTTTAAAGGACAGAATGATTCTCTTGTTAGGGGCTAATGCTGTTGGTGACTTAAAGTTGAAGTCAGTGCTTATTCACTATTTTGAAAATCCTAAAGCTCTTCAGAACCATACAGAATCTGCCTGTGCTCTGTAAATGGAACAGGAAAGCCTGAGTAATAGTACATCTGTTTACAACATAGATTACTGGATATTTTAAGCCTGCTGTTCAGTAAAAGTTTCTCTTAAAATGTTGCTCATTGACAATGCCCCATTCATCCAAGAGTTCTGATAGAGATGTACAATAAGATTAATCTTGTTTTCATGTCTGCTAACATAATATCCATTCTGCAGCTCATGAATCAAGGAATGATTTCAACTTTTAAATCTTATTATTTAAGAAATCCATGAGCCTATAGTCATAGATAGTGAGTCCTCTGTTGGATCTAGGCAAAGTAAATTGAAAATCTTCTGGAAATGATTCACCATTCTAAATGCCAGCACGAACATTGGTGACTCATGGAAGAATTTCAAAATATTAACATTAACAGAAGTTGCTTCTAACAGTCATGGGCGACTGAGAGGTTCAAGACCTCAGTGGAGGAAATAACTGCATATGAAGTAGAAATAGCAAGAAAATTAAAAGTAAAATCTGAAAATGTAACTGAATTGCTGAAATCAAATGATAAAAGCTTAAAGGATGAGAAAAGAAAGTGTGTGTGTGTTTTGAGATGGAATCTACTCTTGGTGAAGATACTGTGAACATTGTTGAAATGACAATAAAGGATTTAGAATATTACATAAACTTAGTTGATAAAACACTAGTATATTTGGAGAGGGATGATTCTTTTAAGGAAGTTCTACTGTGAGTAATATGTTCAACTTGTGATTCATCAATAGCATTGCATGATACAGAGAAATCTTTTATGAGAGGAGGTAAAACTCCATTTTTTTTGACTTTTTTATTATTAAGATCTTTTTTATTTTTACAGACTGCATTTTTATTCATTGTACACAAATGGGGTACAACTTTTCATTTCTATGGTTGTACACAATGTAGATTCACATCAGTCATGTAATCATACTTATACATAGGGTAATACTGTTTCATTCTACCATTTTTCTGTTCTCCACCCCCTTCCACCCCATTTTCCTCTATACCTTCCAAAGTTCCTTTATTCTTCTCTTCCCCCCCCATTTACCCCCCCCCCATTATATATTGTCATGCCTTATCAGAGAAAACATTCGGCCTCTACTTTTTTGTCCTTGGCCTATTTCACTTAGCATGATATTTTCCAACTTTATCCATTTACCAGCAAATGCCATAATTTTATTCTTCTTTATGGCTGAGTAATATTCCATTGTGTATATATATATATATATATATATATATATATATATATCACAGTTTCTTTATCCATTCATCAATTGAAGGGCATCTAGGTTGGTTCCACAATCTAGCTATTGTGAATCTTAAGACATTACCACTGCTACCCCAGCCTTCTGCAAAACCATCCTGATCAGGTGGCAGCCATCAACAAGACAAGACCTCCTACCAGCAAAAAGATTATATTGGCTCAGATGATCATTAGTATTTTTTAATAACAAACTGTTTTTCAGTTAAGGCATGTGCATATTTCAGACATAATGCTATTGCATATTTAATAAACTATTTTTTTTTAATTTATTTTTTTTGCGGTGCTGGGGATTGAACTCAGGACCTTGTACTTGCAAGGCAAGCACTCTACCAACTGAGCTATCTCCCCAGCCCTAAACTATTGTTTAATATAAACAACACTTTTTTATTTTTTTGAGATGGGGTCTCACTCTGTTGTCAAAGTTAGCTTTGAACTCCTGGGTTCAAGCAGTCCTTCTGCTTCAACCTCCCCAGTAGCTGCAGCCACCACATCTTGTCTACTGTTAACATAAGTTTTATATGCATTGGGTAAACGAAAAATCCACATGACTGGTTTCATTGTGATATTTACTTTATTGCAATATTTGCTTTATTGCAATAGTCTAGAACCAAATCTGAAATATCTCTGAGGTGTGTCTTTAGTGGAGAAAAGTTATTAATCTTTAGAGGGGTATTTCCAAGTTAACAATACTAGAAAATAAATCAAACTTCTCTCAATGATTACTGCTTATCAATTCTGTTTCTGTATGAGTCAGGTGTGAAACAGCACTGGTGTGAAAAATCCAAAGGATGGAATTGTGTTCCTGAGTACATAGAACAGGCATCGGATTCTTTTCTCCTTCTGGAAGTCCACACCATGAATATTAGATCCTTTGTTATTGTCCCGCAGTTGCCTTAGGCTGGTCTTGTCTTTTTCTTTCTTTCCTTTTTTTTTTTTGTCCCCCAGTATTGGGGATTGAACCCAGGGGTGCTTAACCACTGAGCCATATCCCCATCCCTTTTTATTTTTATTTTATTTAAAAATTTTTTTTACAGACTACATTTTGATTCTTTGTACACAAATGGGGTGCATCATTTCGTTTCTATGGCTGTACACGATGTAGATTCACACCATTCGTGTAATCATACACGTACATAGGGTAATGGTGTCTGTCTCATTCCACCATTTTTCATACCCCCTCCCTCTCATTTCCTTCTACATAATCTAAAGTTCCTCCATTCTTCTCTCAATTCCCATTCCCCCACTCCATTATGTATCATCATCCACTTATCAAGGAATACATTCAACCTTTGGTTTTTTGGGCTTGGCTTATTTCACTTAGCATGATATTCTCCAATTCCATCCATTTATTTGCAAATGCCATAATATTATTCTTCTTTATGACTGAATTAGTATTCCATTGTGATATATACCAGAGTTTCTTTATCCATTCATCTATTGAAGGGCATCTAGGTTGGTTCCACAATCTAGCTATTGTAAACTGTGAGCTGCTATAAAAATTGATATGGCTTAGTTATTGTAGTATGCTAATTTTAAGTCCTTTGGGTATAAACCAAGGAGTTGAGACAGGGTCTTGCTAAGTTGCTAGGGTTCACTGAATTCCTGAGGCTGGCTTTGAACTTGCAATCCTCCTGCCTCAGCAATCCTCCTGCCTTGCAATCCTTCTGAGTTGCTGGGATTACAGGCATGCTCCACCATGCCCTTATATGGTCATTTTTTTTTTTTAAAGGTAATTTTCTATCTTTTTGTTCACTGTTATTTTCCTCTGTGCTTTCCATTCTACTCTTGAGACTAGTCAGTGGCTTAAAATTTGTTTAGTGTGCTTTTTTCAATTCTAAAGTTTCTGTCTGAATCTTTTTAAAGTTTTCTATTTTATTGCTAAGACTTTGCAATTGTGTCTTCATTTCCTTTTCCTATGTGAGTTGAGATTTTTTGTGATTCTTAATAATATGAGTAATATCCTGAATATTTTACATGTTATTATATGAAACATTGGTTCTTATTTAAATCCTGTGGGGAATGTTCTTATTTTTATTTTAGCATGCATATGACTTCTGGTTAGTTTCAGGTCACAGATTCCAACCTGTCTTCCGTGGGCTGTTTCCAATGTCTGTTCAGTTTTTAAAGACTTTATGATTCCCTAGATCCTCTTTTTGGTCCTTGGCTGAAAAACTGGCGTTTTTGTTATCCTATTGTGTTGTGGACTTCTGCAGGCTTCTGTGTCTAGGGCTAAGCAGTGGCAGAACAGAGAAAGTAAAGAAAGCATTGGGGGTGACCCCACTCCATTCTAGCCTAGTTTCACTGAATTGAAGGGAAGGTTCTTCAGAGTGTTGGTTCCTGTGTGCTATTGTTTCTAGACACTGATGTGTAGGAGAATAGAGAATGAAGTATAAGAAAAATAGTCCCCAGGGAATTTCTGTTCTTCTACCTGCCCTCCTGCCACGTGTGTGGGGAGATATCTATGGTAAATTGAAGCTTTTGTTATTGCATCGGGGATGAAACAGGTCCAGGTCTCAGCCAAGCCCAGGTCTCAACCATAGGGAAGGCAGGAAGGGAAAATGGGGAGAGCCCAGAAGGGACTTGCACCTGGTCCCCACCTGTAGCTGAACTGGCTGTTCCCAGTACTGTGCCCCCATGATCTCTATACACACCCTTTGAATGACCTGAAAAATATCAAGGAGAAAGGGAGAGTAATGGGCTCTGAACTTTTGCAGTTTTCCTTATCTACGACCCTTCCCCTGGCTGCCCAAGATCTCCCTCCAGCTGAAACCAATACATTTTTCTGCTGGGACTCAGCCCCTCTAAACCCTATAAAACCCAGGCCCTTATTGTAGACAGTTGCCATCTCTCCACCCTCCTTGAAAATGTGCCTCTGTGCTGCTTAATAAAGCATCGCTGATCCATGGAGGTCTTTCATAGAAATGAAGGGGTGGGAAGGTAGAATGACTTGACTTTACCTTTTCTATGTCTTGGGAATTCCCGTTTTTGCTACCTTACCAGGAACTAGAGAGCTTCTTCTGTGTCCTCTGTATCTGAGCTCTAGGGAACGCTTCCAGGTTTCCCACATACTGAACCCAGGCTGGAGGACCACGGAGGGAGATAAGTGATAAATGTGTTCACACTTGGTGTTTCTTTGCGTTCTGGTCTTCTTTCCCAGTCCTCCTGGTACGATGTACTCACAGTCTTTTTTTTTTTTTTTTTTTTTGGTGCTGGGGATCGAACTCATGGCCTTGTGTTTGCAAAGCAAGCACTCTACCAACTGAGCTATCTCCTTAGCCCTATGCGCTCACAGTCTTTGCATAGCTGTTGCATGCATTCTGCTAAGTTTTCATACCTACATTCAGTGGGAGTGACTGTAGCACGTGTTACTACAACTTATCTAGAACTGGAACTGTTGATTAGATTTACATTCTTAATTTTCAGTTATATGAGTAATGCTTGACACCTAAACCTTGTTTTTCTTTTGTTATCAGTGACAAGATATGAAGTGTTTGTGGCAACAGGTGAGCTATGGAATGCTGGAACAGTAGCTAATGTCTACATTTCTATCTATGGGGAAAAAGGAGACACAGGATCCAGACAACTATTTAGATCAAAGAACTCCTTTAATTTTTTAAGAGGACAAGTAAGTAAACAAAAATTTCTTTGTTTGAATTAAAAAAAGAATTTTCACTGTGGTAACAAAACAAAACAAAACCACAAAATAAAATTTCCCATCTTTATCATTTTTAAGCAGATTTTAAGTGCATTTTTAAGGGCACAGTCTAGTAGTGTTCAGAACACAGATGATACATGGCTTATAATGGGTTTGACATACAAATTTTCAACTTTACCAGAAAAGCAGTGTGCAAGCAATATGCATCAAGTAGAAATCTTACTTTGAATTTTGATCTTTTCTCGAGCTAGCAACCTGTGGTAAGGTGCTCTATTATGATGCTGAGTAGTAGCAGTGAACCACAGCTCCTCAAAGTCACATTATCAGGAGAACAAGTTACTGAAACTCTATCTGCAGTGTTTGGCTGAGCTCTGATGCTCAGTAGGATAAATTTTCAACTCAGTATTTTCAAGTTACAGTGGATTTATTGGGATGTAACCCCACTATAAGTCAAGAAGCATCTGTATTCACATTGTTGTGCAACAGATCTCTAGAACGTTTCTGTCTTCCCAAACTGGAAATCTATAACCAGTCAATAATAACTACCCAGTTCCTCTTTCCCGCAGTCCCAGCTAACCACCACTCTTTCTTTTCATAGGAATTTGACTACTTTCGATACTTCATATCATATAGCAATTATCTTTTTGTGACTTTTTTCGATTAGCACAATGTCCATGTTGTAGCATGTTAGATGATTTTCTTCCTTTTTACTGAATAATTATATTCCATTGCACTTATATACACACTATATTCTGTTTATCGATTAATGTTCATCTGGCAGTGGACATTTGGATTTCCTCTACCTCTTGGTAGAAAAATGCAGCTACATACATGGAGTACAAATATCTCTTTGAGATCATTCTTTCAATTATTTTGGATATATTCCTGGAAGCGAGATTGCTGTATTACATTACAGTTCATTTTAAATTTTTTGAAAGAACAAGGGAATATTTAAGAATATAGTATAATCACAAAAATTAACCCAAAGTTTTATATACTTTTCTTGATTAATTTTCTGCTGTTTTCTCCTGCCCTAAAAAACTCTTTTAATTTTGACTTGAAGTACATGTATAACCAAGTCAATTGTGCATATTCTGATCAAGCCTATGAAACATTCCCACCACACAGTCTCAGATTAATTCATAAGCTTCCTCATGATCTGCACCCCACCCACGCCCTACTCCTGTCTCGCCTGCCACCTTTCCTCCTGCTCATCCCACCCACCCACATTGTCCTGGAGCTGTTCCCCAATGTACCTAACACTTGAATACCTTGAGCCTCTGCAGTTATGCCTGGGATGTTTGGTTGCACTTAAGCACCTCTTATAGACTATAGGAATAATTGCCTGTGTTCAGTCCTTGCCCCATTGTTCTGAGCCTACGATCTTGGCCAAGTTGCTATTCCTCTCCGTGCCTTAGTTTCCTCACTTATAAAAATCAAAATGATAACTTGAGGTCTAGTATTGAGGTGCCTCTTGCTTTGCTTTGTTTACTCTGTTGTCTCTTTTTTTCCAAATGAATTTCATAACTGCATTTTCTAGTTCTGAGAAGAATGTCATTGGAATTTTGATGGAACTTGTGTTGAATCCGCATATCACTTTTGGTAGTATGGCCATTTTGACAATATTAACTCTGCTTAGCCAAGAACATGGGAGATCTCTTCATCTTCACAGATCTTCTTCAATTTTTTTAGTGTTCTATATTTCTCATTGTAGAGGATCTTCATCTCTTTTGTTAGATTGATTCTCAAGTATTGTATTTTTTTTTTTTTTGAGGCTATTGTGAATGGGATAGTTTTCCTATTTTCTTTTACAGCAGATTAATCATTGGAGTACAGGAATGAGATTGATTTATTAGTGTTGATCTTGTATCCTACTATTTGCTAAATTCATTTGTGAGCTCTAAAAGTCTTCTGGTAAAGTTTTTTGGGTCTTCAAAATATAGGGTCATGTCATCAGCAAACACATAATTTGAGCTCTTCTTTTCCTGTTTGAATCCCTTTAATTTCCTTTTCTTGCTTGATTGCTTTGACTAGTTTCAAGGACTATATTGAATAGGAATGACTGAAGTGGGAATCCTTTTCTTATTCCTAATTTTAGAGGAAATGCTTTCAGTTTTTTTTTTTTTTTTTCGCTTCAGTATAATGCTGACTTTGGGTTGTCATGTATAACTTTTACAATGTTGAGGTAAGTTCCTTCTGTCCATAATTTCTCTAGTGTTTTAAACATGATTGGTTGCTATACTTTTTCAAAAACTTTTTCTACATCTATTGAGATTGTATGCATCTATGTGATTCTTGCCCTTAAGTCTATTTCTGTGGTAAATTACACCCATTCATTTCTCTATACTGAACCAACCTTGCATCCCTTAGATGAAACCCACTTGATCATGGTGTACTATCTTTTTAATGTGTTTTTGTGTGTAGTTTGCCAATATTGTATTTGAATTTTTGCATTTATGTTCATCAAAGATATTGGTCTGAAGTTTTCTTTCCTTGATATGTCTTTGTCTGGTTTTGGTATCAGGGTAATACTAGCTTTGTAGAATGAGTTTATCAATGTTACCTCCTTTTCTATTTTATGGAATAACTTGAGGAGGATTGGTATTATTTCTTTTTTAAAGGTCTGGTAGAACTTGGTTGAGAATCCATCCAGTCCTAGGCCTTTGTTTGTTGGGATGCTTTTGACAGTTGCTTCAATTTCATTACTTGATATTGATCTGTTTAAGTTTTTTATATGCTTATGCTTCAATTTATATCATATGTCTTCAGGAATTTTTTAATATCTTCAAGAATTTCTAGTTTATTAGAGTATAAAATTTCAAAATTATTTACAATGATCCTCTGGATTTCAGTAGTGTCTGTGGTGATATTTCCTTTTTCATCTCAAACTTCATAAATTTGAGTTTTTGCTCTCTTTCATTTGGTTAGTTTGGCTAAGGGTTTTTCAATCTTGTTTGTCCTTTCAAAAAAAAAAAAACTGTTTCATTGATCTTTGTATTTTTTTTTATTCTCAATTTCATTCATTTCAGCTCTGATTTTAATTATTTCCAATTTTCTACTGATTTTGGTGTTGATTTAATCTTCTTTTTCTAGGGCCTTGAGATGTAATGTTAGATTATTTGTTTGATATCTTTCTATTTTTTTAATGTATGAACTCAATGCTATGAACTTTTCTCTTAGAACTGCCTTATTTATTTTTCTACCCATTCATCATTCAAAAGTATATTATTTTCCAGGTATGGTGGCATACTCCTGTAATCCCAGTGGCTCAGGAGGATGTGACAGGAGAGTTGTGGGTTCAAAGCCAGCCTCAATAAAAATAGCAAGGCACTAAGCAACTCAGTGAGACCCTGTCTCTAAATAAAATACAAAATAGAGTTGAGGGTGTGGCTCCGTGGTTGAGTGCCTCTGAGTTTAATCCCCGGTAACTCCCCAAATGTGTATTATTTAATTTTCAGGTATTATAGTGGTTTCTGTTTTTTATTTCATCATTGATTTCTAATTTCATTCCATTATGATCTGATGGAAAGCAAGGTTTCTTTCTTTCTTTCTTTCTTTCTTTCTTTCTTTCTTTCTTTCTTTTTTTAATATTCAGCTGGTCTAGTTCAGAAAATGCTGCATGTGCTGTTGAGAAGGAAGTGAATTCAGTTATTGATGGATGGGAAATATTCTATAGATGTCTGTTAGGTACACATTATTGTATTTTTTAGTTCTATAGAATTTTTGTTTATGTTGGTTGATCTAGCCAGTGATGAGAGAAGTGTATTAAAATTACCCAGTGTTATTGTATTGTGGTCTGTTTGATTCTCAATATTGATAAGGGTTTGTTTGATGTATGTAGGTGCTCTGTTGTTTGGGGCATAAATATTTGTGATCATTTTATCTTGCTGATGTATGTTTCCCTTTAGCAGTATGAAATGTCCTTCTTTATCCCTTCTGACTAACTTGGTTTGAACTCCACTTTGTCTGATATGAGAATGGAAACCCCTGCTTATTTACACAGTCCATGTGAGCAATATGTTTTTTTCCATCTTTTCACCTTTGGTCTATGGATATCTTTGCCTATGAGTGAGTCTCTTGGAGACAGCATATTGTTGGGTCTTGTTTCCTAATCCAGTTTGCCTTTCTATGTCTTTTGATTGATGAGTTTAGGTCATTAACATTCAGGGTTATTATTGAGATATGATTTGTATTCCTGGTCATTTTGGTTTACTTTTGATTTTTAACTTGACTTAGTTTCTCCTTTGATTGACTGTTCCTTTAGTGTTGTTCCTCCCTTTGTTGGTTTTCACTTTTATTTTTTATTTCTTCTTCATGAAATATTTTGCTGAGCATATTCTGTAGTGCAGGATTTCTAGTTGCAAATTCTTTTAACTTTTATCTTGGAAGGTTTTTATTTCAACTTCAAACGTGAAGCTCAAATTTTGCTGGATATAGGATTTGTGGTTGCATCTGTTTTCTAGAAGAGCTTGGTATGTGTTACTCCACGACCTCCTAGTTTTGAGGGTCTAGGTTGAGGAATCAACTGAAATTGGAATTGGTTTCCCGAATACATAATCTGGTATTTTACTCTCTTAGTCTTTAAAATTCTATCCTTATTCTGTATATTAGGCATTTTCATTATAATGTGTCTTGGTGTGGGTCAGTTGTAATTTGGTACATTTGGGGTCCTATAAACCTCCCCTATTTGGTTTTCCACTTCATTCTTTAGGTTTGGGAAATTTTCTGATATTATTTCATTGAAAAGATTGTGCTTTTTTTTTGGTTTGTATCTCTGTACCTTCATCTATACTGACAAATTTTAAATTTGGTCTTTTCATGTTATCCCATAATCCTTAACATCTTCTCTCTGTGATCAACTCTATTTTCAAGATTTTATATTTTGTCTTCATTGCCTGATATTCTGTCTTCCAAATGATCTAGTCTGTTAGTGATGTTTTCTATTGAATTTTTAATTTGGTTTTCTTAATTTTGAGGATTTATGCTTGCTTTTTTTTTTTTCAGAATCTCTGCCTCTTTATTGAAGTGATCTTTCACTTCCTGTATTTTCTGATTTAATTTTTTGTTCCATCCTTTACTTTGCAGATCAGTTTAACTATGTACATTCTAAACTCCTCCTCTGATATTTCTTCCACTGTGGCATCAATGGATTCTGTTATCAGAATATCTTGGTTCGTTTTGGGCAATTTGCTTTTTCATGTTGTTCGTGTGTCTACCCATATAACAGTATGGACCTGAGGCAGTAGCGTTTCAACCTGTGGATTTAGTGTCCCTGAAGGTTTCCAGTACCTCACTGGGAGGAGACAAATAATAACAACCACCAATGCAAATAATATACAGTATTAAACAAAATAGTTCCTAATATGATGTCTATAATGTTAATTATCACAATAAACAGAAAAGACATGATCAGTTATTGCCTACAATAAAAACAGCAAGTTTGCAAAAGGATTTATAATTTCAAATGGTGGACAGGAAGAGAACAGAAATGACATAGGATGTGATTATTATGAGGGAGGAGAGAACAGGAAATGTAAAATTAAAGGAAGAGTGGTGAAAGAACAATAGAGATTGGCTGTTAGCAGAAGAAAAGAGAGAATCAAGGGAAATAGGAGAAAAATGAACATATAAAATAAAAATTAAAAAATAGAAGACTGCAAAACTGAAATATGCTAATCAAACATCCTAATTTACAAAAAACTAATCCATGAAAAATAACTGGCTTTAAAAATGCTTGCCATGATAAAAAAATGGGAATATGTATAAATGTTCATGTACCATTAAGGTCACAATTAAAGGAAAGTAATAATAATAATACAAAAGGTCTGGATGAAAAGTTAAGGAATTCTTTCTGTTGGACTTCAAAAGAGTCTCAGTTTCTCTTCTCAGCAGTCTTAGGTAGGGTGGTCAGGAGCCTGATATTCCACCCTCTGGATTGTTGGAGTGAGAAAGGTAATCCCCATTTTCCATTGAATTTTAAATTTGGTTAATTGAGTCTTTTATTTCCAGAATTTCTGTTTGATTCTTTTTCAGATTCTCTATCGCTTTAATGAAGTGATCTTCCTGTATTTTCTAAGTTCACTCCTTACATCTTCTCTTAGCTTATAGAACATTTTAACTATGAACATTCTAAATTCTTTCTCAGTCATTTCCTCCACTGTGGTTTCCAGGGAGTCAACTGTTGAAGCATTATGGGCTGTTTGGAATGGTTTGCTCCCTTGCTTTTTTATATTGTTTGTATATCTTCCCATCTCTTGGCATAGTTCTCACTTTATCTTTTAAGTAAGGGATTACTTTGTGTGCTTGTTTTTCTTAAGAGTGCTGGGTTGGGTGAATATCCAGGTAATGATATTTTAAGTCATTGTGTGACCTATGCTGGTCCCAATATCAGCACTACTTTGAGATGCCACTGGACCCTACTTACTATAATCACTTCAGAGTCAAGCCTCACACTGTTCAACCTTATGAGAAACAAAAACATGTTGCTCTTGTTCTCCATGGTTCCTCAAATCCAGATATAAACTTGTAATAAAGTTATGGAATAGGCCAAAATGTTAGTTATTAAATTTAATAAAATTGCTATAACCTTAAATAAGAACTAAATAAAAGAAGAAAGATTGGACAAAAATGAGAGGGAAAAAGAAAGGAGAGAAAAGATATAAAAGAACACTTCACATCAATCTAGAAATGGGAAATCAATCGTGGGTATTTGAAGTAGCAGCAGGCTATACAAGAGGATAAATAGGGGGTAAGAGGACCAAGAATAAATGCATTCTACTGTCATGTACAACTAATTAGAACAAACTAAAAAAAATAAAAAAAAAGAATAAATTGATTCCAATTAATGTTTTAAACCATTAGATGAAATACTTTCCATTGGGATGAAGACACAATGTTGGCTATTAGGGTAACAACTATCATTCAAGTTAAAGAGTTATTTATATGATCTTAGTTGATGTTAGTTGTTTTTAGTAAACTATGTCTAGGTGAAGGACATTCTTGTTGAATCTTGATTTGGATTTCACTGGGGTTTGGACATTTAGCAAATGTCCGTCATTCTTTGGCTGTGGATCTTTCCAGAGTTGCAGGGGCTTGAGGACCAATTCACTAGTTGCTATGAATCTCCCACCAGCTGGTTCTGGTTTTTCAGCTCAGGGGCCTGCAGCTGACTGCAAGGAGGGTGCAGTGTCATGGCTTGTTTGATTTAATTATTTGCAGGAATTCAGTATGCAGGCTCTGGAGTGTCCCTGTGATTGCTCTGTGTCACTGTGCACCTGCTCCTCTCTACAAGGTCCTTTTTTTGTGGTGGTGAAGATCCTGGTGACTGTGAGCTCAGGAACTCTGGTCGTGGGTTTTCTGCAGGTGTTCTGTGGTGCAGAAGTATTCCGCCAGCCAATGCTGCTCTCAGGGGTGCTGTAGTGAAGAGACTTGGGTGGTTTTACCTGGGCTCTAGTTTCCACTGCCCCGGCTTGTGAATGGTGGGTGTTGGTTCCTTTTGTTTACTATATTTGATGCAAGGTCCTGCCAGTATCCAGACAGTGCTGTTCTACTCACCAGTTGTGATCACAGGTCAGGCTATGTGTGCTTAAGGCTGGGTGCAGCCACTTACTGTCTTTGCTCTGGTAATTTTCTGCATTCACTGATCTCCCTCCCTCTGGCTATCTTTGTGAGTGCCTTCAGCTTGGGTATACGGGGAACTTATCCTAGTCACCTTCTTTCTGTGGCTCCCACCATCTAGGAACTGGTCTCTGTGTCACTGGATATTCAGGCAGCTTCCCTCTGGTATGGCGCTGTGATCCTGGGACCGTCCCTAGGCTTCCCATTATGCTTCCCTCCAGTGTAGCCAGAGCCTGGTGAATCCACTTTCCTCTGATTGGGGTCAAAGCTGTTTCTTTGCTGTCTCTGTTTGAGTTGAGGAGATGCTGTGCATTTCCTCCCTTGCCCGGGTCACGAGGCTGAGCAGGGTTAGGCTCACTCCCAGCAATGGTTCATTTTGCCTCACTCCCCTTGTTTGTGGTGAGGGTTGTGGAGGGCTTCAGCAATTTTTGGCAAGTAGTAGTAGTTTCTCTGAATTCTTAAGAGGTCCTACTTCAGGGAACTTTCCTCCAATTTAATTTGCAGCTGAGTGTGGGAAGATGCTGTACTGATTTAAGGGGGTGACTGGTTGGTTGAGAGCTTCACAAGATGGCTGTGGACCCCCAGCCCAGTTTTGTTTTCATGATTGGTTGTGAGCTTGTTTGCTCTGTTTTCAGTGTGTTACTCTCACACTTTAAGTGGATGAGCTTAAGAATTTTTTCACGCCCTCTCTCTTTTACTCTCTCTGTTGTCCCTCCCCCTTCTTCTATCCTGGTTAGGTTTTGGGGTTAGGGAGTTCTGAGTTTATTTTACTCTGGTAAACTATCTTCAAATCTCTCCAGGTATCAGACTTTCTAAAATTGAATCTTAGAGCATTTATTTTGTCACCCACCTCTCAATTTTGCTTTTCCTTTGCTGCCTCCTTTCCGTGTTGTGAGATTGGGACTTGCTGCCTAGCTCATGTCTGCTGTCTTTAGCAGAAACTCTATTTTTAATTTTTTGAGCAACTGCGATATTATTATTATTATTATTATTATTGTTTTTGGTGCTGGGGATTGAATCCAGGGCCTCACACATTTTAGGCAGGTGCTCTACCACTGAGCTATATCCTTAGCATGCTGTAACAGTTGTGATATTGTTTACATCATTTTAAAGTCCAACAGTGCACAAGGGTCCTAATTTTTTCACATTCTTGCCAAGATTTGTTAATTTTTTAAAACAATAACCATTAGAGTGAATATGGGTGATATCTAATTGTGGTTTTGATTTGCATTTCTCTAATTACTAGTGACATTGAGCATCTTTCATATACTTGTTGGAATTTGTATATCATTGTTAGAGAAATTTAATTCAAATTCTTTGCCAACTTTTCAATAGGTTTGTTCTTTTTTTGTTGTTGTTGAATTATAGAAGTTCTTTATGTATTCTGGATCTTTTTTTTTGGTGGTGGTGCTGGGGATTGAAACTAGGGCCTCATGCTTACAAGGCAAGCACTCTACCAACTGAGTTGTCTCCCCAGTCTTATATTCCGGATCTTAACCCTTATTTCATTATACTTTTTCTCTTTGTCCCCCTAAGAATGTCAACAAAGAGATGAAAAAGTATGAAAAATAGAGGCTTAAGATCCAGAATCTTTTATTTTGATTTCCCTGTTGATTAAATTACACCTCCATTTCATTAGGGCTACTTTGAAGTTTATCTTGTTTTTTCATTTAGAACATATTCCTTTCTTCAATTTTCCTTAACTCTCTTTTTTTCTAAACATCAGAGAAGAACTAGCTCTCCCAGTATTTTCAGATTCATTTCATGTAGGAAATGAACTCACCCATAAGCTTGGTCAGAGATTTAGTGTGCTTTTCAAACCTTCATGTTTGTCCAAACTGCTTTGTTTTTAATAGCCTCCAAAGGATTAGGGTATGGCAAGTTCATCAGTGCCTCAAAACGAGCAGGCTAGAAGCCAGTTCCTCAAAAAGCAGCGGGGAGTGTTGGGATACTAGATATGTGAGCTAGTTCCTTCTCTCCTCAGGGAAAACCTGAGAGCTCTCCCTGTACTAAGGTCAAAGGAAGGATCTGTGACCAATACCTGCACTAATGTTCAGACTACACATTTTCAGTCTATTACTTGGCTTTTCGTTGCCCCCAGGAGCCTTCTAAATGCATGCTTCCATCAGCTCTCAGAGACAGAGGGGTTAGCTGGAGGCTTGGTTCTATCTCTGGAGTAAGCCAGGGGAAGGAACTGCTTGAAGTATCCATATACCTGTCCAGGTGCTCAGTGGGCTGCTGACTGCTTGTTCTGTCAGTTCCTAGATACAGGCTAAAGCAGCGGCTGGGAAAGCTGGGACATTAGGTGCATGGTCAGACTCCTTCCAGGAAGAGTCTGAGAACTGAACAAGTTTTCCTGTTCATTTTGTCTAATAGCACTGGGAATAGCTGCTGAAAGTGTTCCTGTACCCATTTGAAATCATCTCTTTGTTTTCTGTGGTCCTGAGGAATCTTCACATGCTGAGACTCTAACCTTCCAGAGCTAGGTGACTTAGGAGCCAGTCTTTAGAGTGGTAATTATAGAAGTTGGGGTACTTAATGTGTGGAAAGTGTCTTTCTAGGCAGAAACTAGAGACTTCATTTTATTACTGGGGTGAGTTAGTATAAAGTCATGGGAAGTACCCCCATGCATGTTCCTGCTCCTAGAAGTTTGCTAGTTACCTGCTGCACTGGCTCTCTGTCATAGGTTATTTAGAAGCTTGACCCTCAGTCAGTAACTAGTAAAGTGTGCAGTTGAACCCCTTCCTGGGAGAAATGGAAATTAAACATTCTCTGCTCATTGCACTGGGTTCAGGGGAACAGTGAACTGGTTCTGTGTGATCCCAGGGGATTTACAAATACTGAGCCCCATCTGCTGCCAGAGCTAGTGGATTCAGGAACCAGTCCCTCAGGTGGCAACTATTAAAGTAGGGGTGCTATATTCATGGTCCCAAAACTTCACTCTTCAGGGAGCAGTTAGGAGTTGGAGATTCCCTCCTCCAGGGAGCACTATTTCCAGGGTATAGTTTTTACATGCCTCAATTTTTCCTACCTGTTTCCATGTAGATGTTTTCTTAGTGCCGTGTGTAGAGGTCTTTTAACAGGTTTCTGGACTTGTCTCCAAGGGAATTGGTCTGTGTGTAGTTGTTTCTTTGATATGGGAGTGTTGAAAGTTGGGACTCTCCTATTTTGCTAATGTCACTTACCCAAATAGTTACTTAAAAAGTGACTTGTTTAATTTCCACATACTTGTAGATTTTCCAGGTTTTTTTTTCTGCTTTTGTTTTCTGGTCTCATTCCACTGTGCTCGGAAAAGGTTCTTAGTATGATTTTAATTTTCTCGAATTTGTTGTGACTTGGTTGTGACCTAATTTGTGATCAATTCTGAAGAATTTTTTATGTGTGTTTGAGAAGAATATGTATTCACTTATTGGTAATGGTTCTGTATATGGCTTTTAGGTTCAGTTGGTCTGTGGTGTTCTCTGTTTCCTTATTGATGTTTTACTTTATTGCTCTATTATTGAAAGTGGGGCATTGAAGTCTCTTGCAGCTATTTCTTCTTTTAATTCTGTCAGCATTTTAAAAAAAATTAAATTTGTTTTGATTAGTTATACATGACAGTAGAATGCACTTTGATACCTTATATATAATGGAGTATAATTTCTCATTCTTCTGGTTGTACATGATGTAGAATCTCACTGGTCATATAGTTATATATGTACATAGTGTAATAATGTTGTATTCATTCTACTGTCCTTCCTATCCCCATACTCCCTCCCCTACCTTCAATCCCCTTGCTGGTGGGAATGCAAATTTGTGCAACCTATGGAAAGCAGTAAGGAGATGCCTCAGAAAACTTGGAATGGAACCACCATTTGACCCAGTTATCATACTGCTCAGTTTATACTCAAAGGACTTAAAAATCAGCATGTTACAGTAATGCAGCCACATCGGTGTTTATAGTAGCTCAATTCACAATAGCTAAACTATGGAACCAACCTAGGTGCCCTTCAACAGATGAATGGATAAAAAATGTTTTATATATATATATATATATATCACATATATATCATGGAATATTGCTCAGCTTGAAAGAAGAATGAAATTATGGCATTTGCCAGTAAATGGATGGAGTTGGAGAATAAAGCCAATCCCAAAAAACCAAAAGTTGAATGTTTTCTCTGATATACAGATACTAATTCACAATGGGGGCAGGGCTAGGGAAGAATAGAGTTACTTTAAAGCATTTGCTTTTTATATATGTGAGCTTTGATGTTAGACACATACATATTTACAAATGTTGTGTCTTCCTGGTGAATCAACTCTTTATTCATTGTATCTTGTCTGTTTTTTGCAACTTTTTTTTTTTTTTTTTTTGCTGTGCTGGGGATCGAACCCAGGGCCTTGTGCTTGCAAGGCAAGTGCTCTACCAACTGAGCTATCTCCCCAGCCCTTGTAACAGTTTTTGAGTCTATTTTGTCTGACCATAAGTATGGCCATTTTCTCTTTTAGTTCCAATGTGCATGGAATATCTTTTTCCCCACTTTCATTTTCAGCCTGTGTCTGTAGATCTAAATTGAGTCTCTTCTAGATAGTATATAGTTAGATCTTCTTTTTTAAAAGTCATTCAGCCTATTCATGATTGTTAATTGTGAAATTAATCCATTTACACTTAAAGGATTTACCAATAGTACCCTTGTCATTTAGTTAGTAGATTTCTGTATGTCTTGTACTTTTACCTGGTTCCCTTTTCTCTCTTAGAGCTTTTGTTTTGTCTTATTGATTTTTTTCCTAGTGACCTGCTTGATTCCCATCTTTTCATTTGTATTCTATAGATATTTACTTTGCAGTTACCAATGTGATTATATAAAACATCTTAAACTTCTAACATTCTCTTTTATTTTTTTCTCTTTCCATATTTTTTTTATTGGTGCATTACATTTGTATAGGATTGTGTGATTTGTTGTATATTTTTTCAAAAAAGCTCTCTGCCCCATTCTCTTCTATTTCTTAATGACCCATAATGTGTATATTGGTCACTTGATGGTATCCTGGAAGTTCCTTTTACTTTTTTCATTCTCCTTCTTCCTTTTTTCTTGTTCTCCTGACTCAGTGATTTCAAATGACTTACCTTCAAGTTAACTGAGTCTTATTTCTGGTGAAATTTTCAATTCAGTTATTATCAGCAGTAGAATTTCTCTTTGGGTCTTCCTTGTAGCTTCTGTCTTTTGTTGATCTTTTATATAGGCCTTATTTTTCTCATTTCTTTAGTTATCTATTAGTATTGTCATTTAGCATCATGAAGATAGTTATTTAAAATGTTTTTTCAGGAAACTTAGAGAACTATATTCCTATGAAATTCTGTTCTTTTGATTGAGTTCTGTTTTCCTCTCTAGGCCTTGTGATCTCTTGTTGAGTTTTAGGCATTTAAAGAAAAAAACTACATCTCATAGTCACTTAGGACAGATTAGTTTGGTGGATATAGGGACAACAATATTACCCATTAAAATATATCAACTATGGGCTATTTTTTTTTGATAACAAATTCTAATTTTGCTACTGTTATTTATACTTTTAACAGACACTTTTACAGAGGCAGAGTGGTTCAAAAGGAAAGTGGTCTCAGTTTCTCAAAATAGAAACTGAGCTCTAATCCCAGATCTGTGTCTCACTTTTATTGTCTATAGCAAGGATGTTTTTCTTTCACTGAAAAATTGTTGAGGTTAAAACAAAAGTATGTGAAAATATTTGGAAACATATAGAATACTATATAATGTGAAGGTTTTTCTTGATCATTTTTAAAAGATATGCTATATTATGTATTTTTTTTACACTGAAATCTACAGCATTATCTTAGATTTTATCAAAAGTATTCTGTGATCCTCACTTTTATCCATTTTCTAAGTATATAAACCACTGGAACTTGACCATAGCACCTTTTGATTTGTCAGTAGATTTGACTTCAGATAAGTGTTATAAATTTCTAATATTTTTGTATTAGTATCTGAATGTTACTTCAGAAGCATTCCATTTTCAAATGCCCCATAAAAGTTGCTAAAAGTTTTCATTCCAGGATAGCTAAGAGTTATTTACATTGAAATGAATATACGTTTTAGAATATTTTATAATCATTATCATTATGCTATGATTATTTGAAAAAAGATAGCTGTAAGAGTCCCTAAATACATGCTCCCATACTAAAAACTTCAACAGAAGAGTATATTTGAAAATTTATTATATTCTATAAATTAGTGTTATTTTGTTCATACTTTGCTAATATAGACAGATTTACATATTTATTCAATGAACATACTTTTTAACAATTAACTTTTACTGCATCTTAATTTATATTCTTGATAGAAATCATAATGACAATCTATGTCTAATTATACTGTTTTGATTGATTATAGACTGATGCCTTCTTCCTAGAAGCTGTACACCTCGGAGATTTATACAAGATTGTAATTGGCCATGATGGACTTGGCCCAGGTAAGGCTCTTCCACAGAGTTAATGAAGGTCCGATTCCATTCTATTTATGTGAAACCCTGTACAAATCTTGAAAATAATGTAAAAAAGTTGTAGAAAACAAACCTCCAAGTATGAACTATCTGAAATAAAAATATTGGACCCAAATGTCCTTTAGAACAGATGTATTTCTCTTCAAGATGACATAGGCTTGGGTCAGTGGATGGGCCTGGAATGCTAGAAAGAGTGATTCAAAGAAATAGAAGGAATGTGGGATTTGTATGCTGTGGCAGTAGCAGCGTTCCAGCATGGCAGTGGTGGCAACAGTAGTATCTCTTGGTGGTGATGTCTCTGGAAGGTTGGTGATTGTCCAACAGTGGTACTGTAAGATCACCCTGGTGAGGCGGCCTCAGATGTGCCATCTGCTCAGATGGCCTCTGCTGCCATCTCATCTCCTTCATGTTTCTTCCCAGTTTTTCTATCAGCTCTGTGAGATGACTTGTCTTCCTAGTGGATTAGTTTTCCTATAAAGCAGTCATAACATAAATAGACTCTATTTGACAAAGCAGTTTAGTAAAAGAGACATATCAGAAAAAGAATAAAAAACAAACACAAGAAAAACCAAACATAATAAAAAAAACTTATTGACTAAAATGTGTCAAAGTGTGATTTTCATGTTAAGAATAAAATTCTCATACAAATACATGTAAATATGTGTTTGAATAATTAATGAAGGGATAACCAGGCTGACAAAGTTGATTCAAAGATGATTGCAAGAGACAAAAACATAGATATATAATCAGTGAAAACAGAAGAAAAATTAATAAGGTTGACAGAAAATATGACCTATGTTCTACAGATAATAAAAATATACCTTTGTAGTCATCTTCTCTCTTTGACTAAATTCATTTATATTTTGACCAACACAAATCATTTGAATCTTTTTCTGGTGGGGAGGGGTCAGTTGATAGCTAATTTTACAGAGTGGGGCCTGAATCCCCAGTAAATATTAAGGCAAATAATGTTACATTATCCCAGGAGCCAGAAGTCTCTAAGGTGAACTTTTTAGACAGTGCTCTAGTACAAAAGATATGTAGTCATCTTATTTCAGAGTTTTTGTTAATCTAAATAAAGGTAAAAATTCTCAGCCTGAAAATACGCATTTCCAATTATACATTCTATTCAAGAGATATATTTAAAATAAATGATGCAGTAATATGAAAAGTTTAGATACATTCAATCCAGAATATCTAAATAAAATATCAAATGGATTTAGTTATAATCTTATTATAAGACACAGTAAGGGTACAAGGAGATTTTTTTTCTTTTTGAAACATTTAGGAAATGAGCCTTTATTCAATATGTAACCTTGCAACCAAATAGATAAAGTAATACGTTTTTAGTCAAAAAGAAATGAAAAGATAGGATATGATTTTATCATATGTCTCAGATTTTGTCAGTTTAGCCAGGAACTTTAATTACTCTCCTTAAGTATTTGTATCCTATATAAAAAGAAGCATTTTCTTTTTAAAGTTTTATGAAACATTTTTACAATGTATTAGACCAAAAAGAACATCTTGGTGTATGTGATACAGGGAAGAGGGCTCTCAGCAGAACCAGAGTCATGCTGTTTGCACTTTTAGCCTCTAAACTAGGAATTAAATAAACTTTTTTTCTTTTAAGTTAAAAGAAATAAAAGAAAAAAAAAAAAAAGAAAAATCTCAGTTTCCTTAAAAAGGCCATGTTCTCTTATCACAATGTTTTTTTCTGCTTTTTTATTTTTTGGCACTAGGGATTGAACCCAGGGGTGCTTAACCACTGAGCCACACCCCCAACACTTTTTAATATTTTATTAAAGACAGAATCTCGCTAAGTTTCTTAAGGCCTCACTAAGTTGCTGAGACTGACTTTGAACTCATGATTCTCCTGCCTCCTGAGTCACTGGGATTATAGTGCGCCACCATGCCTGGCCTCTTATCACAATTTTTTTTTTTTTTTTTTTTTTTTGTGTGTGCTGGGGATCGAACCCAGGGCCTTGTGCTTACAAGGCAAGCACTCTACCGACTGAGTTATCTCCCCAGCCCCTCTTATCACAATTTAATGAAACCAAAATTTAATTAAAAAAATGAAAGTTTAAAAAAAATGTTCAATTACTTAGAAAATTTCAGTCCTTTCCATAATTTTTGGACCAAATTGAAAAACAGACTGTGATTACAATCTAAGGCAATGTTATGGTGATATTTTTTGTATCTCACCATAAAATAATAGAAAGCAAGACCTCACTATCTTTTAGTCTGGTTCAGGTTGTTATAACAAAGTACATTACCCTGGGTAATTTCAAGAACAGAAAAATATTTCTTGCTAAACTTGGTGGTGGATACATGTAAATTTAGCTACTTGGAGACTGAGGCAGGAGAATCACAAGTTCAAGGCCAGCCCTTAGTACCTCCCCACTAGGCACCCCTCCAAAAAAAAAAAAAAAAAAGAAATTCACTTCTTATACTTCTGGAGTCTGGGAAGTCAAGATCAAAGTGAAGGCAGAGGGCTGGGAATGTAGCTCAGTGGTAGAATGCTTGACATGCATGAGGCCCAGCACAACAAATAAGAAAGAAGGAAAGAATATGTAGGCATCCAAAATTTTGCATGTGTACTGAACATGTATATATAATTTTTTTTGTTATTTTTCCTAAAACAATACAGTATAACAACTACTTACATGGCATTTACCTTATATTTGGTATTATATTTAGAGATAACTTGGAGGATGTGTGTAGGCCTCATGTAAATACTGTGCCACTTTATATACAGGCATTCATAGATTTTGGTATCCTTGGTAGGGGGTGGTCCTAAAACCAATCCCTTATGGATATCATGGTTTAAGTCTACACTTTCTAGATTTCCTCCAAGGGGTTGTAGGGAGAAAATTCTTTGAACAGATTTAAATGGATAGGAATATAAGTTTTTTTCTTTATCCCTGTGGAGTTCTAGTCTTTGAACATAGAGAATACATGACTGACTATTAGGAAATAATAATGTGATTAAGCTCAAACGTATATTCAAAAACTCACTTTCACTGTTGTTTAGTAAGAAATTCAGTTTCTCCTACTACACTCTTAACACAAAATACTTCTCTTACCAATTGTGTGTGTGTTTTTTTCCTTCTCCAAAGAAATTTTCTGGTGGATACCAATTGGGTGTCTTATTGCTTAATTAAATTCTGACCCTATCTACCTGGAGTTAGTTATCCCAGAAGTTAAGGGCTCAGCTCTTCAAGACTGCCACTATCTCAGATGCCAATTTTAAGTCTGGGCCTCCAAAACATCAGACCAAATGTTTATAATCCAATGGTTATAATTTGTGGATTCCCTCAGCTCTCTCCTTGAGTTCAATGATTTGCTAGGGTAACTCACAGTACTTAGGGAAACAATAACCTTTTGTGGTTTATCATAAAGGATATCACAAAGGTTACAGAAGGCAGCCAGATGAAAAGGAACAATGGGTAAGATATTTGGGAAGAGCAGTTAAACTTCCATGTCCATTCCAGGTACCACTCCTTCCTGGTAACCCCGTATGCTCAGAAACCTTGGAAGGCTCTCTAAACTCTATTATCTTGGGTTTTTATGGAGGCATTATTACATATGCATGATCAATTAAATTACTGGCCCCTGGTGATAGTTCAACTTTCAGTCTCTTTTTCTCTCATCCAGAGGTCTGAAGGTGGGTTTCTCTGTGGATCAGCCCCCATCCAGGAGCCTCCTACCACCAATCATTTAATAGTATATTAAAATGTATCATTTTTTGGAGATTCCAAGGGTTTTAGAGTCTGTGTGCCAGGAAATATGGATGAAGAACAAACAACATATTTCTTATTATAAATCACAATATCACAAGTTGTTAAAGAATGATTAAAAGAAGAGAATTTGTGAATTGACTAGATGTTGTCACTGTATAGTAATGGGAGATAGTTTTAAATATTAGCAATATATGATAGAAAATATAAGAAAAAATAAGAGTAGCAGCAAATATATATATATATATATATATATATATAGTAAGTGTTAACATCAATAATAATAAACACAAGCCCATTTGTCTTTTTATAAAATGGCCTTGTCTAGAAACCATATTGAGAAGTTCTAACCGAGAAATTTGACTTATAACTTTTGAAAAAGATTAACAAGAAAAATCTTATATTAAAATGCATTAAAGGTGATGCTTTTAAAATAGTTTGGTAAAAGTCACAATAATAGGCTGACAGATAAATCAGTGACACAATAAGAAGTGAACCAGATTTTAAGTTGACTTATTACATAAAGAAGTCATGGATATTAAAAACTCAACTGAAAATGACAAACATATTTTATAACATTTGAAGACATAAATAATTTTAAATTTAACAATTCTAAGTTGCATTTTAAATTAAACTTTTTACTTTGAGATAATTTTATATATTATTTTTCTGTCTTCATTTTTTATTGGTGCAGTGTAGTCAGACATAATGGTGGGGTTTGTTGACACATGTTAGTATAGGCAAATAATATAACAACATAATTTGACCAATATCCTTCACTGGCACTTCCCCTTCCTTCCCTGGCTCCCACTCTCATCCCCTTCCTCCACTCCACTGATCTCTCTTTGCTTTTCATGCAATTACCCCACCTTTTGTTCCTTTTTTCCTTTCTAGTGTCCACATATGAGAGAAAACATGACTTTTGACTTTCTGAGTTGTGTTTATTTTGCTTAACATAATGGTCTCAAGTTCCATCATTTTCCTGCAAATGATATAATTTCATTTTTCTTTAAGGCTGAATAAAGATCCACCGTGAATACATACCATATTTTCTTTATCCATTCATCTGTAAATGAACACCAAAGCTGGTTCCATAGTTTGGCTATTGTGAATTATGCTGCTATAAACATATACCAGTATAGTATCATGAACTTAATTCCTTAAGATAAATGCTGAGAAGTGGTATAGCTGGGTCATATGGTGGTTACATGCCTAGTCTTTTGACGAAACACCAGAATGATTTCCATAGTGGTTGTACTAATTTACAATCCCACCAATGGCTTAGAAGTATTCCTTTTTCTATACATACTTTCCAACATTTATTACTTTTTGTATTTGTGTGTGTGTGTGTGCATGTGCATGTATACCAGGGATTGAACTCAACCACTGAATCACATTCCCAATCCTATTTTTTTGTATTTTATTTAGAGATAGGGTCTCACTGAATTGTTTAGTTTCTTGCTTTTGCTGAGGTTGGCTTTGAACTTGTGATCCTCCTGTCTCAGCCTTATGAGCTGTTGGGATTACAGGTGTGTGCCATTGTGCCTGCCTATTTTTTGTATTCTCGATGACTGACATTCTGATTAGTGTGAGATGGAATTTCAGTGTAGTTTTGATTTGCATTTCCCTAATTGCTAATGACGTTGAACCTTTTTTTCAAATATTTGTTGGCCATTTGTATTTCGTCTTTTGAGAAATGTCAGCTCAATTCACTTGCTCATTTATTAATTGGGTTATTTGTTGGTTTTTGGTGTTTATTGGGTTCTTTATTTTTTCTAGATATTAATCTTATGACAGAAGAGCAGCTAGTAAAGATTTTCTCTCATTCTGTAGGTTCTCTTCACATTCTTAATTATTTCCTTTGCTGTGAAGAAGCTTTTTAATTTGGCATTATTTCCTGAGCTTTAGGAGTCCTTTTGAGAAAGTCATTGCCTGTGTCCACATGCTGGAATTTTATCGTACGTTTTCTTCTAGTAGTTGCATATTTTCTGTTCTAATTCCTATGTGTTTGATCCATTTTGTGTTGTTTTTGGTGCAGGGTGAGAGATAAGGGTGTAGTCTCATTCCTCTACGTATGGATAACCAGTTTTCGCAGTGGCATTTGTTTAAAAGGCTCTCTTTTCTCCAATGTATGTTTTTGACACCTTTGTCAAAGATCAGATGACTTATATATGTGTTTGTCTCTGTGTCTTTTATTATGTGCCATTGGTCTATATGTCTAGTTTTATGCTTGTACCATGCAGTTTTTGTCACTATAGCTCTGTAGTATAATTGAAGACAGATATTGTGATTCCTCCAGCATTGCTTTTTTGGCTTCGAATTGCTTTGGATATTCTGGGTCTTTTATCTTTCTTAATGAATTTTTGGAGTTCTGTGAAGAATGTTCTTGGTATTTTGATGGGGATCACATTGAATCTGTATATTGCTTTTGGTAGTATGGGCATTTTATCAATATTAATTCTACCTTTTCATGAATATTTGAGGTCTTTATATCTTCTTGTATCTTCTTCAATTTCTTTCTTCAATGTTCTATAGTTTTCATTGTAGAGGACTTTTATCTCCTTGGTTAGATTTATTCCTAGCGGTATTTTTGTTGTTGTTTTTGAGACCATTGTGAATGGGATTGTTTTCCTGATTTCTTTCTCAGTATATTCATTATTGTTATGTAGGAAAGCTATTGATTTTTGTATATTGATTTTGTAATCTGCTATTTTGCTAAATTTTTTATTACCTCTGATAGTTTTTTGGTGGAGATTTTTTAATCATATAATCTGCAAATAGTGATAATTTGACTTCTTCCTTTCCTATTTTTATTCCTTTTATTTCCTTCTCTTGTATAATTGCTCTGGTTAAGAGTTTCTAGCACTATATTAAACAGGAGTGATAAGAGTGAATGACAACCTTCTCTTATTCCAAATTTGAAAGGAAATGCTTTCAGTTTTTCCTCATTTACTATAGAATTGGCTTTGTTTACTTTTTGTATATAGCCTTTATGATGTTGAGGTATGTTTATTTTATCCCTAGATTCATCAGTGTTTTTTATCATGAATGAGTACTGAATTTTGTCAGAGGCTTTCTCTGCATCTGTTGAGATGACCAAGTGATTTTTCCTTAATTTTATTTATTGATGAATTACATTTATTGATTTGCATATATTAAACCATCCTTGCATCTCTGGGATAAAACCAACTAGGTCATTATGTATAATCTTCTTAATTTGTTGTTGAATAAAACTTACTAATATTTTAGTAAGGATTTTTTTATCTAAGTAAATCAGGGATATCAGTCTGTAGTTTTCTTTCCTTGGTGTGTCCTTATCTGGTTTTGGTATGAGCGTGATACTGGCATTCTAGAATAAAATTGGAAGTGTTCCATCACTTTCTATTTTACGGTATAATTTGAGGGACATTGGCATTAGTTCTTCTCGAAAGGTCTGGTAGAATGCAACTGAGAATCCATCTTCTCCTGGTCTTTCTTTGTTGGAAGACTTTTTATTACTGCTTTTATTTCCTTACTAATATTATTTTGTATAGATTTTCTGTGTTCTCTTGATTCAATTTTGAAGGTTGTATGTGTCTAGAAATGTATCAATTTCTTCTATGTTTTTCAATTTATTGGAGTGTAAGTTTTGAAAATAGTCCCTAATGATCTGCTGAATTTTTGTGATGTCTGTGGTGATTTCTCCTTTTCAACTCTAATTTTATTAATTTGGATTTGCTCCTTTTGGTTAGTTTGGCTAAGGAATTACCAATATTGTTTATCTTTTCACAGAACCAACTCCCCATTTCATTGATCCTTTGTATTGTTTTTTTTTTTTTTATTCTCAATTTCATTGATTTCAGCTCTGATATTATTTCTTTCCACCTACAGATTTTGGAATTAGTCTGTTCTTCTTTTTTCAGTGGCCTTGAGGTGTATTATTAAGTTGTTTATTTGGGATCTTTCTGATTTTCTTATGTAGGCACTCATTGCTATAAACTTTCCCCTTAGAACTGCCTTTACAAAGTCCCAGCGATTCTTAGATGTTGTATCACTATTCCCTTCTGAGTCTAAGAATTCCTTGATTTCTCTCCTGATTTCTCCTACCACCCATGCATCATTCAAGAATATTTTGTTTCATCTCCATGTGTTGTTATAGGATCTGTAGGTTTTTTTTTTTGCTGTTAATTTCTAATTTCATTCCATTATGATATGATAAGATACAAGGAATTATATCAATTTTTTTGTTGTTGTTGTTTTGCCAAGTTGCCTTGTGGTCTAAAATATGGTGTCTTTTGGAGAAGGTTCCATGAGCTGCTGAGAAGAAAGTGTAGTCAACTGTTGTGGGATGAAATATTCTATAAATGTTTGTTAAGTTCATTGAATTTATAATATTTTTCAGGGCCAAAGAGTCTTTAGTGAGTTTATGTCCATGTGATCTATCTAATGGTGAGAGATTTGTGTTGAGACCTCCTAGTATGTATTAGGGTCTATTTGAGGCTTTAATTCAAGTAGTGTCTTTTATGTAATCAGTTGCACCCATATTTGGGGCATAATTTATTATTGTTAAGTCTTCTTGTTGGAGTGTTCTCTTTAACAATATGAAGTGACCTCCTTTATCTCTTCTGATTAATTTTGATTAGAGGTCTGTTTTAATGACTATAAGAGTAGCTACTCTTGCTTATTTTCAGCTGCCATTTTCATGGTGTGCCAATTTCCATACTTCCACTTTCAGCCTGTGACTGTCTTTGCCTTTAAGGTGAGTCTCTTGCAAACACCATGTAGTCAGGTCTTGTTTTTCAATCTCCTTCTGCCAGCCTATGTCTTTAATTGGAGAGTTGAGACCATTTACATTTAATGTTATTATAGAGAAATGTTTATTAATTCCTGACATTTTGATTTATTTATTTATTTAAATTTATTTTATTTATTTATTTTTTTGGTACTGGGGATTGAACCCAGGGTCTTATGCTTGCGAGGCAAATACTCTACCAACTGAGCTATATCCCCAGCCCTTGATTTATTTTTAATGATGAATTTGGTCCTGTTTCTGGTTAATTATGAACTTTAGGAGCTATTGTTTTACCTTTTCATATTTCTTTTCTTTTTTTTTTTTTTTTTACGGTGCTGGGGATTGAACCAGGGCCTTGTACTTGCAAGGCAAGCACCCTACCGACTGAGCTATCTCCCCAGCCCTACCTTTTCATATTTCTTATATTCCTGTGATGGATTTTATGCATCTGTTAGGATGAGTTTCTCTTCCTCTGTTATGCATTGGTCTTTTTAGGGTATAGACTTCTTTTGCCAAAGTGTCCTAGAATGATCTAGGTTGAGATTCCCTTGTAAGTGTGGTATCCACAATTTTTGTGTTCATTTTTTTTTTTTTTTTTTTTTTTTTTAGTAGTAGTGAATGTCTGTGAGTAGGACCAGAGGACCCACTTATAACTGTTCCTACTTGGGGCCTAGTCACTGATTTTGGTTTCTGTCTTTTTTGTTCTTTATATTAAAGTACAGTGGAAGTTTGTGTGTTATTAATTTGTGTGTGGAGCAAAGTCTCTACCCTGAGAACTTGTAGTGTCCCTATAGGTTCTCAGAAACTCATGGAATAGAGAAAAACAAACAGTTGTAACAACTGATGCAAATGGTATGCAGTATTAAAATAAATACCTGATTCCTACTATGAAATCTACAACATGAATTACCTCAAAAAAAGGAGGAATGGAGAGGTCAACAATTGTCAATAGCAACAAAACAATAAACAACCATGAACTAGATCTGGTTTTAAAGCATATAGCAAGTGTCAGCTGTGTTATCCACAGCAGTAATAATTGAAAGACAAATGGTGGGGGCAGGAATTATATAAATCAAGTAGTTATAAAAGGTGGTAAAAAATGTAGTTAAGAGAAAGGAATATGTGATAGGAAAGTAGAAAAGAGTTTACGGTGTTCAGTAAGTGAACACATAGAATGCAGAAAAGATTTGGCAGGTGATGGTAATAAGGAAGGAGGAGAGAAAAAAAGGAAAAACAAAGTAAAGGGGAAAACCAATGAGAGAAAGACAAGAGAAACAAATAAAACAGTACCAAAATAAACTACCGCCAAAACCTAACCTTCAAAAGAGAAGGCAAAGTAAAATAACTACATTAAAAATTCTAAAAATGAGATGAATGCACAAATATATATAAGTGTACATGTCTATGAATGGACACCAAAAGAGAAAAAAAAAATGATTTTTAGGGAATTGTCTCCAATGAGGTAGTCAAAATAAGAGAATAGATGATAACTGCTATGCCCCACTGTCCTTTTCTTTTCTTCTTGGGATATAAATAAGAGAGAAAAAAGTGGGGGAAGGGAGAAAGAGAACAAGAGCTGATTTTTTTTTTTTTAACCCCTTCTTTTTTTGGTGTTGCTCATCAAGCAGCCACTGGGTGTGGCCTAAGACTCAAGCAGGTTAAAATAACTCTCAGATTCACTTCTCATCAGTGTAAGACAGGGTGGAGTGGGAGGTATTGTCAATTGGAGATTTGTTTGCATAGCCCAGATCAGTGCTCTCCCAGGGTGGGACTGCTTCAGAGTTCTATGAGGGGAGTTCCTGTGGTTGGTACTTAGGTCTAATCAGGTCTTAGGGACTTATTTGGGTAGTATCTACCCTATAGAGATTGATCAACAAGCTACTACTGACCAAAATTAATTTTCTAGGGAACTACTGGTTACCAAAATTGGTAGAGTTACAAATTTTAAATAGGCTAAAGAAGAAATAGAGAAACTTATTAAAGAAATATTTCTCGGGAAAGCGAAGCGGAGCGAAAAATGGCGAATTGAAGTTTCCAGGACTGCGGGCAGATTCTCTAACCTAAGGAGACTCGTCTGTGAAGGGTGAGGCTCCCAAGCCCAGGAGGGAGGTCCGGGCCACTGGGAACGTTGCCTGTGAAGGCTGCCCTGCCCAGGCGGCAAGACACACCTCCCCCGCTGGAGCAGTGAACTCAGAAAGCAGGGAACTTTGCAAAGGAGGTTGTGCGACACACCGCTTGGTTTTGAAGCGATCTGCCAGGGCTCCAGCGGCTGCCAGAGAAAGAGTGGGGCGGCGAGTTGTTTGGATCCAGCAACCGCCTGAGCAACGGGGAGGGGGCTGCCCAGAGGAGGTGGAGGTACACAGTGAGTGGCTTGGTCTCCAAGCGCCCACACAGAGCACCGGGTGGCTGCCTGGAGGAAGAGACGAGTGACGGGTCACTGGGGCTTGGAACATATGTACGAGGCTCCAAGTGACTGGTCAGAGGGCGGGTCGCATAGCCAGGCGATTAGGTGCATAGCAAGGTCCAGTCCAGGGACCTAGGCACCTTTTCTTGAATGAACTACACAGAGACAAACTGAGGGGCGAAGTGAAGGTTCCAGGACTTCGGGCAGCTTCTCTAAGAAGGGACAACCTAAGGAGACTCGTCTACGAAGGGTGAGGCTCCCAGGCCCAGGAGGTAGGTCTGGGCCCCTGGGAAGGCTGCCCTGCCCAGGCAGCAAGACACACCTACCCCCGTTGGAACAGTGAGCTCGGAAAGTGGGGAACCTTGCAGAGGAGGCCGAGCAGCACACCGCTTGGTTTTTTGGTTTTTTGGAGCAATCTGCCAGGGCTCTGGGGGCTGCCAGAGAAAGAGTTGGGTGGCGAGCTATTTGGATTCAGCAACTGCCTGAACAACGGGGGGGGGGGGGCTGTCCTGAGGAGGTGGAGGTGAGCAGTGAGTTGCTTGGTCTCCAAGCACCCACACAGAACACCGGGTGGCTGCCTGGAGGAAGAGACGAGTGACGGGTCACTGGGGCTTGGAGCATATGTACGAGGCTCCAAGTGACTCTTCAGAGGAGGGGTCGCATAGCTAGGCGATTAGGTGCAAAGCACAGTCCGAGCCGGGGATCTAAGCACCTTTTCTTGAAAGAGCTACACAGAGACCAGCTGAGGGGTGGAGCGAAGGTTCCAGGACTGTGGGCAGCTTCTCTGAGGAGGGGCCACCTAAGGAGACTCGTCTGCGAAGGGCAGGGCTCCCAAGCCCAGGAGGTAGGTCCAGGTCCCTGGAAACGTTGCTTGGGAAGGCTGCCCTGCCCAGGCGGTAGTTGTGGACTGAGGGGAACCTCTAGGAGGGGAACAGACTAGCGAGACCTCCCCACCAGGTGGGTCTTCCCCGCCGAGTGAGGTTTTCCCACAAAGACGGTAAAACCAGAGACACAGGCCCAAACAGGCATTGCCTCAGCCCGCAGTCTAGTTCCCCTTTGGATGACCATTGATCAACAAGTAGAGGCACCTCTGCCCTCTAGCAGGGAATATACCCCACCTGAAGACCACCACCCCTAGAGAAGCAGCTACCTAGGGGAACACCGAAGTATCAACTTCCTCTAAGACTTCAGTCTACTGAAGGATAAGAGGGGATACACTAGCAATCTTCAGGGACATTTTAAGTCAATAGAGGAAATCTGCAACATCTCTGCAGTCCACTGATACCTGAACAATATGAGAAAACAAGGGAAGAAAATGCCTCAAACAAATCTGGATGTTATATCAATAAAATCCAATGACAGCATGGCAGAAGAAATGTCAGAAAGGGAGTTCAGAATGTACATAATCAACATGATAAGGGAAGCAAACGATGAAATGAAAGAGCAAATGCAGGCATTGAATGATAGCACCAATCGACAGTTAAAAGAGCAAATACAGGAAGCAAAAGACCATTTCAATAAAGAGTTAGAGATATTGAAAAAAAACCAAACAGAAATCCTTGAAATGAAGGAAACAATAAACCAAATTAAGAACTCCATAGAAAGCACAACCAATAGGATAGAACACCTGGAAGACAGAACCTCAGATATTGAAGACAAAATATTTAACCTCGAAAACAAAGTTGAACAAACAGAGAAGATGGTAAGAAATCATGAACAGAATCTGCAAGAACTATGGGATATCATGAAAAGGCCAAATTTGAGAATTATTGGGATTGAGGAAGGCTTAGAGAAACAAACCAAAGGAATGAACAACCTATTCAATGAGATAATTTCAGAAAATTTCCCAAATCTGAAGAACGAAATGGAAAATCAAGTTCAAGAGGCTTACAGGACTCCAAATACACAAAATTACAACAGACCCACACCAAGGCACATTATAATGAAAATACCTAACATACAAAATAAAGACAGAATTTTAAAGGCTGTGAGAGAAAAGAACCAAATTACATTCAGGGGGAAGCCAATACGGATATCAGCAGATTTTTCAATCCAAACCCTAAAAGCTAGAAGGGCCTGGAATAACATTTTTCAAGCCCTAAAAGAAAATGGATGCCAACCAAGAATCTTATACCCAGCAAAACTTACCTTCAGATTTGACGACGAAATAAAATCCTTCCATGATAAACAAAAGCTAAAAGAATATACAAAAAGAAAGCCAGCATTACAGACCATTCTCAGCAAAATATTCCATGAAGAAGATATGAAAAACAAAGAAGCAAATCAGCAAAGGGAGGAGATATCCTAAAGGAACTCTCAAATAAAGAGGAACCAAGTCGTGTCAAAAATAAGCAAATAAATGAATAAAATGAGTCAAATATCCGGGAATACAAATCATATCTCAATAATAACCCTGAATATTAACGGCCTGAATTCAACAATCAAAAGACATAGACTGGCAGATTGGATAAAAAAGAAAGATCCAATAATATGTTGCCTGCAAGAGACTCATCTCTTAGAAAGAGATACCCATAGACTAAAGGTGAAAGGATGGGAAAAAACTTACCATGCACATGGACCCAGCAAAAAAGCTGGGGTATCCATCCTCATTTCAGATAAAGTGGACTTCAAGCCAAAGTTAATCAGAAGGGATAAAGAAGAACATTTCATAATGCTTAAGGGAACTATAAATCAGCAAGACATAACAATCATAAATATCTATGCCCCAAACAGTGGCTCACCCATGTATGTCAAACAAATCCTTCTCAATCTCAGAAACCAAATAGACCACAATACAATAATACTAGGTGATTTTAACACGCCTCTCTCACCACTGGACAAATCTTCCAAACAAAAATTGAACAAAGAAACCATAGATCTCAATAACACAATCAACAATTTAGACTTAACAGACATTTATAGAATATACCATCCAACAAAGAATGAATACACTTTCTTCTCAGCAGCACATGGATCCTTCTCTAAAATAGACCATATATTATGCCACAAAGCTAATGTCAGCAAATACAAGAAGATAGAGACACTTCCTTGTATTTTATCAGACCATAATGGATTGAAACTAGAAATAAATGAAAGAGCAAAAAACAGAAATTACTCCAACACCTGGAGATTAAACAATATGCTATTATATGAGGAATGGATAACAGAAGATATTAGGAAGGAAATTAAAAAATTCTTAGAGGTAAACGAGAACAAAGAAACATCGTATCAAAATCTCTGGGACACTATGAAAGCGGTACTTAGAGGAAGATTTATTTCATGGAGCGCATTTAATAAAAGAAGTAAAACTCAAAAAATAAATGACCTAACACTACAGCTCAAAGCCCTAGAAAAAGAAGAACAGACCAACACCAAAAGTAGTAGAAGACAGGAAATAGTTAAACTCAGAGCTGAAATCAACGAAATTGAAACGAAAGAAACAATACAAAAAATTGACAAAATAAATAGTTGGTTCTTCGAAAAAATAAACAAAATTGATAAACCTTTAGCCACACTAACAAAGAGAAGATGAGAGAAAACCCAAATCACCAAAATTCGGAATGAACAAGGAAATATCACAGCAGACACGACTGAAATACAAAACATAATTAGAAGGTATTTTGAAAATCTATATTCCAACAAAATAGAAAATTTCGAAGATATCAACAAGTTTCTAGAGACCTATGAATTGCCTAAACTAAATGAGAAGGACATACACAATTTAAATAGACCAATTTCAAGTAATGAAATAGAAGAAGTCATCAAAAGCCTACCAACAAAGAAAAGTCCAGGACCTGATGGTTTCTCAGCCGAGTTCTACAAAACCTTTAAAGAAGAGCTCATTCCAATACTTTTCAAAGTATTCCATGAAATAGAAGAGGAGGGAACCCTCCCAAACTCATTCTACGAAGCCAATATCACCCTGATACCTAAACCAGACAGAGACACATCGAGGAAAGAAAATTTCAGACCAATTTCCTTAGTGAACATCGACGCAAAAATTCTCAACAAAATTTTAGCAAATCGCATACAAAAATGTATTAAAAAGATAGTGCACCATGATCAAGTGGGTTTCATCCCAGGGATGCAAGGTTGGTTCAACATCAGGAAATCAATAAATGTAATTCACCATATCAACAGACTTAACGTCAAGAATCACATGATTATTTCAATAGATGCAGAAAAAGCATTTGATAAAATACAGCACCCCTTCATGCTCAAAACACTAGAAAAAATAGGGATAGTGGGAACGTTCCTTAACATTGTAAAGGCCATCTATGCTAAGCCCATGGCTAATATCATTCTAATGGTGAAAAACTGAAAGCATTCCCCCTAAAATCTGGAACAAGGCAGGGATGCCCTCTCTCACCACTCCTATTCAATATCGTCCTTGAAACTCTAGCCAGAGCAATTAGACAGACCAAAGAAATTAAAGGGATACGAATTGGAAAAGAAGAACTCAAACTATCCCTATTTGCTGATGATATGATTATATACTTAGAGGAACCAGGAAATTCCACCAGAAAACTCTTAGAACTCATAAGTGAATTCAGTAGAGTAGCAGGATACAAGATCAATTCTCATAAATCCAATGCATTTTTATACATAAGTGATGAATCTTCAGAAAGAGAAGTTAGGAAAACTACTCCATTCACAATAGCCTCGAAAAAAATAAAATACTTGGGAATCAATCTCACAAAAGAGGTGAAAGACCTCTACAATGAGAACTACAGAACACTAAAGAAAGAAATTAAAGAACACCTTAGAAGATGGAAAGATCTCCCATGTTCCTGGATAGGCAGAATTAATATTGTCAAAATGGCCATACTACCAAAAGTGCTATAGAGATTCAATGCAATTCCAATTAAAATCCCAATGATGTACCTTACAGAAGTAGAACAAGCAATCATGAAATTCATCTGGAAGAATAAGAAACCCAGAATTACTAAAGCAATCCTTCGCAGGAAAAATGAAGCAGGGGGTATTGCAATACCTGAACTTCAACTGTACTACAAAGCAATAGTAACAAAAACGGCATGGTATTGGTACCAAAATAGACAGGTAGATCAATGGTACAGAATAGAGGACACGGACACAAACCCAAACAAATATAATTTCCTCATACTAGACAAAGGGGCCAAAAATATGCAATGGAGAAAAGATAGCCTCTTCAATATATGGTGCTGGGAAAATTGGTAATCCATATGCAACAAAATGAAAATAAACCCATATCTCTCACCGTGCACAAAACTAAACTCAAAATGGATTAAGGACCTCGGAATCAGACCAGAGACCCTGCATCTTATAGAAGAAAAAATAGGTCCAGATCTTCAACATGTCAGCTTAGGACCAGACTTTCTCAACAGGACTCCCATAGCACAAGAAATAAAAGCAAGAATCAACAACTGGGATAGATTCAAACTAAAAAGCTTTCTCTCAGCAAAGGAAACTATCAGCAATGTGAAGAAAGAGCCTACAGAGTGGGAGAAAATCTTTGCCAATCATACTTCAGATAGAGCACTAATCTCCAGAATCTATAAAGAACTCAAAAAACTCAACACCAAGACTACAAATAATCCAATCGACAAATGGTCTAAGGAAATGAACAGACACTTCACAGAAGAAGACCTACAAACAATCAACAAACATATGGAAAAATGTTCAACATCTCTAGTAATAAAAGAAATGCAAATCAAAACCACCCTAAGATTCCATCTCACCCCAATCAGAATGGCAATTATCAAGAACACAAGCAACAACAGGTGTTGGCTAGGATGTGGGGAAAAAGGTACACTCATACATTGCTGGTGGGGTTGCAAATTAGTGCAACCACTCTGGAAGGCAGTATGGAGATTCCTTAAAAAACTTGGAATGGAACTACCACTTGACCCTGCTATCCCACTCCTTGGCCTATACCCAAAGGACTTAAAATCAGCATACTACAGAGATACAGCCACATCAATGTTCATTGCTGCTCAATTCACCATCGCCAGATTGTGGAACCAACCTAGATGCCCTTCAGTTGATGAATGGATAAAGAAACTGTGGCATGTATATACAATGGAATATTACTCAGCCATAAAGAATGATAAAATTATGGCATTTGCAAGCAAATGGACGAAATTGGAGAATATCATGCTAAGTGAGATAAGCCAATCTCAAAAAACCAAAGGAAGAATGATCTCGCTGATAAGTGGATGATGATACATAATGGGGCAGGGGAGGGGTTAGTTTTAGGGTTAGAGTGAGGGTTAGGGAGGGGGGCAAGAATGGGGGAAGGAAGGACTGTATAGAGGGAAAAGAGGGATGGGAGGGGTGGGGGGAAGGGGAAAAAATAACAGAATGAATCAACCAACATCACTCTATGTAAACGTATGATTACACAAATGGTATTCCTTTACTCTATGTACAAACAGAGAAAGAACATGTATCCCATTTGTTCACAATAAAAAAAAAAAATAACAATCAGAAAAAAAAAAAAAAAAAGAAGTATTTCTCAACAAAAGTACCAGGCTCAGGTGTTTCTTGGAAATATATTTTATGTGTTACATCAGTATACAGAAATGCTACAGAACTTTAAAAGCAATGGCTAATAATGTTTAGGAAAAATGTAGAAATACTCATGTATAATGTTAAGTGAACAATGTAGGTGCATGTCTCAGACAATTAATACTCATTAGCTGGAATAACAAATTACCTCAAATGTTGAGAGGTTTCACACAGCATGGGTTTGTTTGTCGTTCACATAGCAGTCTGATGCAAGTTTGAAATTCTCTCAGACAGCTATTCTTCACGCAGTGAATCACACAGCTCAGGGTCCAGTGGGTTTACACAGGTTGCAGGTGCTGTATGCCTTCTAAGATCACCACAGATAGTGGAGTTGGTCAGAGATTCTTGAAAGATGTATTTAAAGGCTAGATCTGCAAGTGATGTTCATTATTTTTGTTCTCATTCCATTGGAAACAAATAAGTCATATGGATCTCTATCTAATTTCAAGAGAAACAGAAATGTTGTCCTTTTTTTTAACTAGATAAAGGAAACCATGTGGGAAGCACATAGCTTCCATGTTCCACAGAAAGCACCAAACTTTTACATATCAGGCTTCTTTTTGATGACATATAGAAATGCTGTACATAGGCATGGAAAAAGACTGAAAATGTATAGATTAAATTACCTGTAGTGTTTTTTCAAGTCGGTGCTGAAATTTTACATTATTTCAATGCCTATTTTGGTTTATTTTTAAAAATCCAATCCAGTATAAAATAAACATTATATTAAGTAATGATTAATGTTTTGATATTATAAAACTACTTATTGTGTGCATTATATTAAGAAAGTAAGACATTCAGTGGAATTTAATATTACTTTGTTGGCTCCTGTTCTTTCTGCCTAATCCTTGCAGAGATAGCTGGGCTTTCTTTATAAACTCATCTTTTCTAGTTCTAATTTCAGTCCTGGGTCTTTCTCACATATGGGGAAAAATGTAGATAATATATTTGTACATAAATAGTTTTATGCCAACTTGTTAATTAAAAGTATCATTTTCTAAAATAGTTTTATTGGTGAATTATAATTACATGTAATATTAGCCTTTAGTGTGATATATTTATACCTGCACATAGCATAATTTGGTCTAATTCATTCCCTCATTTCCCTCTTTTCCCCCTCCCCATTCCATTCCCTAATTCCTATTTCCTATTCTACTGGTCTCCCTTTTATTTTTATGATAAGGAAGATCTCTGTAGCTTCCATATATGAGAGATCAGTAGAATTTCTCTGTAGCTCCCATGTATGATTTTCTAGGTCTGGTGTATTTTACTTAGTATGATGTTTTTCAGTTCTATCCATTTTCCTGAAAATGACATGATTTCATTCTTTATAAGCTGAGAAAAACTCCATTGTGTATAGGTACCACTTTGCTTTGTCCATTCATTCTTTGACTGACATCTGGGCTGGTTCCATAACTTGAATATTGTGAATTGTGTGGCTATAAACATGGCTATGCATGAATTGCTATAATTAGGATCACTTTAATTCTTTTGGATAAATACTGAGGAATTGTTTGGTTGGGTCATATGGTGGTTCCATTCTTAGTCTTTTGAGGACTAAGACTCCACAGTGGTTGTACTAAGATATAGTCCTTCCAACAATGTATGAGTGTTGTTTCCCAAATTCTTACCAGCATTTATTATTATTTATATTCTTGATGACTTCATTCTAATTGAAGTGAGATGAAATCTTGATGTAGTTTTGATTTGTATTTCCCTGATTGCTAAAGATGTTGAAAATTATTTCATATATTTGTTGGCCAGCTGTATTTTTTATTTTGAGAAGTGTCTGTTTATTTCACTTTTCCATTATTACATGAGTTGATTTTTGATATTAAGTTTTTTGAGTTCTTTATAAATTCTGGATATTGATCCTCTGTCAGAAGAGTAGTTGGCAATGATTTTCTCCTGTTGTGAGGGTTGTCTCTTCATGCTCTTATTTCCTTTGCTGTGAAAAGGCTTTTAATTTGATGCTATTCCATTTATTAATTCTTGCCATGCCATGCTGTTTTGTTGGAATAGTTCTATAATATAATTTGAAATTGGATATTGTGACACTTCCAGTATTGCTTTTACTGCCCAGAATTGCTTTGGCTATTTTAGTCTTTTGTTCTTCCAAATGAATTTTAGGAATTTTTAAAAAAGTTTTGGGAAGAACATCATTGGTATTTTGATGGAGTTTGCATCAAATCTGTAGATTGTTTTGGTAATATGGTCATTTTAGCAATTTTAATTCTGTCTGTCCAAGAACATGGAAGGTCTTCCTATCTTCTAATGTCTTTAATTTCTTTCTTTAGAATTGGATAATCTTCATTGTAGAGGTCCTTTTCCTCTTTGGTTAGATCTATTCCGTGTTTTTTTTTTTGTTTTTTGTTTTTTGTTTTTTGTTTTTGAGGCTATTGTGAATGGAATTGTTTTCCTGAATTCTTTCTCAGTGAATTCATTATTGGTATATATAAAAGCTGTTGATTTTTGTGTGTTGATTTTTTTTTATCTTTATACTTTACTGGTTCACTTATTAGCGCTAGAAATCTTCTGATAGAGTTGTTGGGTTTTCTAAATATAGGATCATATCATCTGCAAACAGTAATAATTTGACTTTTTCCTTTCCTATTCTATTTCCTTCTCTTGCCTAAATGCTCAGGCTAAAATTTTAAGTGCTGTATTGGATAGGACTGGTGAGCATGGACATCCTTTTCTGGTTCCTAACTTTAGAGGAAATGTTTTCTGATTTTTCCCTATTCAGTATGATGTTGGCTTTGAGTTTTTCATATACAGCTTTTATCATGTTAAGTTACTTGTATCCCTCATTTCTTCACTAGTTGAAAATTAATGGGTATTGAATTTGGTGAAGACTTTTTCTGCATCTCTAGAGATGGTAATTGTACTTAATCATATTTGTATGATGAATTATGTTTATTGATTTGCATTTGTTGAAACTTCCTTGCATCCTTGGAATGAAATCAAATTACTTGTGATTTGTCATCTTCTTAATGTGTTTTTGAATACAAATTGCTTTTTATTTTATTAAAGATTTTTCCATCTATGTTCATCAGCAATGCTTGTCTGCTGTTTTCTATCCTTGGCATGTCCTTATCTGATTTTGGACTCAGGGTGATTCTGGCTTCATAGAATGAATTTAGGAGTGTTCTCTCCTTTCTATTTTATAGAATAATTTAAGGAGAATGGCACTGATTCTTCTTTAAAGGTCTGATAGGATTCAGCTGGGCTTTTCTTCATTGGAAGACTTTTTACTGGTGCTTCAAATGGATTACTTGTTGTTGGTGTGTTTATGCTTTCTTGGTTCAATTTTGGTAGGTTTTATGTGTCTAAATTTTTCCATTTCTTTTGGATTTTCCATTTATTGGAATATAAGATTTCAAAGTAATTCTTAAGAGCCTCTGGATTTCAGATGTGTCTGTTGTGATACCTCCATATTTATCTCTTATTTTATTAATTTCTTACATCTCCTTTCTTTTAGTTAGTTTGGCTAAGGGTTTATCAATCCTGTTTATCTTTTCAAAGAATCAACTCCTTCTTTCATTAATCCTCGGTATTACTTTTCCACTTTCTTTGTCATTAATTTCAGCTCTGATCTTAGTACTTCATTATACTGATTTTGGATTTTTTTTTTTTTATAGGAACTCAAGATGCATTAGAAACATTAGTTTTTGTTGGGATAATTTTAATGTTGTTTTTAAACTTTTTATGCAGGCAGTCTTCTTTTTGAATTTTCTCTTATATCCTCTTCATAGTATCCTATAAATTCTGGTATGTTGTCTCTACTCTCATTTGATTCTAGAAATTTTAAATTTTATATTCCAGTTTCATCTTTTTTCATTAATCATCCAAAAGCATATTATTCAATCTTTTTGTTTATGTAATTTCCATAGGTTTTCTTGTTGTTGCTTTCTAATTTTATTCCATTATGATCTAATAAGATGCAAGGGTTTATGACAGTTTTTTTTTATTTGTTAAGATTTGCTCTGTGATCTACAATATGATATATTTTAGAGAAGATTCAATGAGCATTTGGAAAAAAAAGTAATTCAGTGGTTGTTGGATGAAATATTCTATAGATGTCTGTTAGTTCCATTTAATTCATTATATTTTTTATATCTAAAGAGTTTTTACTATTATTGTTTGTGTCCTTGATAATAGCCATTCTAATTGGAGTAAGATGAAATCTTAGAGTTGTTTTAATTTGCTTTTCTCTAATTACTAGAGATGTTGAACACTTTTTCATGTATTTATTAATTGCCTGTGTGTCTTCTGTAAAGTGTCTGTCCAGTTCCTTGGACCATTTTTTGATTGGGTTCTTTGTATTTTTGGCATAAAGTTTTGTAAGTTCTTTATAAATTTTGGAGATAAGTGCTCTATCTGAGATGCATGTGGAAAAGATTTTCTCCCATTCCGTAGGCTCTCTCTTCTCATTCTTGATTGTATCCTTTGCTGAGAAAAAACATTTTAGTTTGGGTCCATCCCATTTATTGATTCTTGCTTTGATTTCTTGTGCTTTGGGAGTCTTGTTGAGGAAGTCTGATCCTAAGCCAACATGATGAAGATTCGGGCCTACTTTGTCTTCTATTAGGTATAGGGTCTCCGTTCTAATTCCTTTGTCTTTGATCCATTTTGAGTTGAGTTTTGTGCAGGGTGAGAGATGTAGGTTTAATTTCATTATACTGTGTATGGATTTCCAGTTTTGCCAGCACCATTTGTTGAACAGGCTATCTTTTCTCCATTGTCTGTTTTTGGCTCCTTTATCTAGTATGATGTGACTGTATTTATGTGGTTTTGTCTCTGTGTCTTCTATTCTGTACCACTGGTCTGCCTGTCTATTTTGGTGCTAATACCATCCTGTTTTTGTTACTATTGCTCTGTAGTAGAGTTTAATGTCTGGTATTCTGATACCTCCTGTTTCATTTTTTCTATTCAGGATTGTTTTGACTATTTGAGGTCTCTTGTTCTTCCAGATAAAGTTCATGATTGCTTTCTCTCTTTCTATGAGGAATACCTTTGGGATATTAATTGGAATTGCATTGAATCTGTATAGTGCCTTTGGTAGAATGGTCATTTTGACAATGTTAATTCTGCCTATCCAAGAACAAGAACACAAACAATAATAGATGTTGGTGTGGTTGTGGGGAAAAAGGCACAGTTTTACATTGCTGGTGGAGTTGCAAATTGGTGCAGCCACTCTGGAAAGCAGTATAGAGAATCCTCAGAAAACTTAGAATGGATACACCTTTTGACCCAGTTATCCCACTCCTCAGTTTATACCCAAAGGCCCTAAAATCAGCAAACTACAGTAACACAGCCACGTCAATGTTTATAGCAGCTCACTTCACAATAGCTAGATTGTGGAACCAATCTAGATGCCCTTCAACAGATGAATGGATAAAGAAACTCTGGTATATATATACACAATGGAATACTATTCAGCCTTAAAGAAGAAAAATATAATGGCATTTGCAAATAAATGAATGGAATTGGAGAATATCATGCTAAGTGAAATAAGCCAAGTCCAAAAAACCAAAGGCCAAATGTTCTCCCTGCTAGGTGGAGAATGATAAATAATGGGAGTGGGAGGATGGGGAATGAGAGAAAGAATAATAGGGGACCTTTAGAATATATAGAAGGAAATGAGAGGGAGGGGGGTATGAAAAATGATGGAAGGAGACAGACATCATTACCCTATGTACATGTATGATTACATGAATGGTATGAATCCTCATTATGTACAACCATAGAAACGAAATGATGTACCCCATTTGTGTACAATGAATCAAAATGCAGTCTGTAAAAAATTAAAAGTTAAATTTAAAAAAAAGTAGTTAAAAAAAACCCTTTTTGTCTACTTTCACTTCCATAGAGTCAGACTGATTAGGCTCCTGTACTGGTGCCATTATTTATAGTTGTTTAATGTGAACAGGCTAACTGATCTCTATTCCTTGGTTTCTTTTTCTATAAAATGGGGATAATAATAACTACCTATATCATAAGGTTATTGTAATAATTCAATAAATTAATAAAATCTACCAAGAACTGATACATATGGTAGAATTAGCAGACAAAGATGTTAAACCAATCATTGTAAATGTATACTGTGAGTTCAGAGATATTTTTCATATGTATATATGTATGAGTATAGCATGAGGGTGCTCGTCTTTGTGTATTTTCTTAAAAGGAATCTAAGATCCATAAGACAACACCCTCCAGAATAGCACTAGTGTGAACTTGGGATCTCTAAGAACCCACTGAGGCCTGGCTAGAGTGAACATGCCTCCCGGCTCCTGTTCAGTTCCTTTTCTTTCATCACTTATATACTTGTGAGAGTTGTAATTCCTTGATATTCTTGTTGTAGTTAGTATCATCAGATATTTCATTCTGTTCTGATAGGTGCATGGTAATCTTTGTGCATGTTTTTAATTTGAATTTCTAGATGATTATTAAAATCGATAGTATTTTCCTCCAAAAAAAAAAAAGTTTTTACTGATTTTTGTGTCAGGATGACCTATATATTGGTGAGAGAGGTGTGTTGAAATTACCCAATATTATTGTATTGAGTTCTATCAAGGTCTTTATGTTGAATCATGTTTGTTTTATGCAATTAGTGTTTGGGGCATAAATATTCATTTTTATTATGTATTCTTGTTGGATTTTTTCCCTTTACCCTCATGAAGTGACCCTATTTGTCTCTTCTGATTAATTTTGGCTTGATATCTCCTTTGTTGGATATGAGAGTAGCTACTATTGCTTGCTTTTAGGCTCTACCTGTATGAAATATTATTTTCCATCCTTTTACTTTCAACTTGTGACTGCCTTTGCCTGCAAGATGAGTCTTTTGAAAACAACATGTAGTTGGGTCCTGTTTTTCAATCTTCTCTGCCAGTCTTTGGCTTTTAATTGGAGATCTGAGAACAATAATACCTGTTATAATATAATTATGAGGATCAAGTTAGTTTGTATATTCTTTGTGAACTCAAGAGAAACACACATGTGAGATGTCAAATGCAATAATTATTACTATGCCTTCCTCAGTGAGGACCCATCCCAACTTCCAGGCAGAGACAGTGTTTTTGAATAACTGTTCATTTTTATCTGATCAAAACATTTATTTTATTTATTTAGGCTTAGTCCATGTAAACTTTAATAAACTTTAATAATTTTCTGGAAATACAAAGTATTTCTAACTCATCAAATGTATATTCTTTGAAAGATTAAGTTCAGGATTATCAATATGGCTTATAAAATCAAGATCAATGGAAGAATTATTCTATTTTCATTTATTTGGAAAATCATATTAAAATATTTATAGGGCTGGGGAGATAGCTCAGTTGGTAGAGTGCTTGTCTTGCAAGCACAAGGCCCTGGGTTTGATCCCCAGCACCACAAAAAAAAAAAAAAAAAAAAAAAATTATAAAAGTATGAAGTTTTAAAATAATGCTGTGCTTGTTGCATATATAAGACATAGGCTTGAATGTTTTGTACAGTTTATTTCTGTTATAACTTGCTTTATTTGAAGTACTAAAGCTTTATGTTGCATAATTCCCTTGTATATGTTTGGAAGTAAGAACCAATTTCTCAAAATCTCTGGGCCATATATATTCACATTATATTTTTCTTTCTTCAATTTGTGTTTAGGAAATGGCTGGTTTCTTGATGATGTTGTGGTCAAGGATCCCACAAAAAATCATGAGTATGCCTTCTTCTGTCACAGGTTTGTAGGTGTGTTTGTACATTGAACAGATTCGTATTAGTCAATTTTATGTTCATGTACTTTTGAGAACTAGATAGCTTATTGAGTTTATTCCTGGTAATAGAGCCTTTTTTACATCATTTTTATGAACATTAAAGACTGGTGCTTCTATGGAGAAATGTATCTGTTTATTATCATTCTTGATGATATAAATTTAATATTTATTACTAAATTAAAATATATTTAAAATTTTGATTTCTCTCTACATATTTGTAAAGAGAGTGAAAATCTCTGACAAAAAACATACTTTCGTTTAACTTGGTTCCAAATTAGTTTAAAAAATAATAAATGTGCTTGATAAATTTGCATGTGGCTTTGTAAAACATCAGTGACATTGCTGACTCATTGTCAATAAATCTTGACTTTTTAGTAATTTTGCCAGTAGTGGTGATTGATTTTTCCCTGTCAACACTCATTTTGCCTCTTTTCTTATGGAACAAGTAATGAAATAACTGGAGTCAGAATTGTAGTTGGTGGCCATAGAACAGGATAAAACAATTCGTCCAACGGATGTACTATCTATGACCTTTTCAATTAGCAGGCTGACTGATGAACTCACCTGTGCATGAGGGAAAAACATTTCCTTCTTACCAGAGAGCAACTTCTCCTTCCTTTCACTCTTACAGTCATCCTAGGATTTCCTTTTCCATTCTGTACTATTCTGCCTTTATCAACTAGACATACAGGACTCTTCCCAGAACCAGCTATCCATATATATATATTTTCTCACTAGGGTGTAATTGCCAATGGTTTGAGTAAATTTAAACCTGAAAACAATTGCTGCACCTTTCTTTCCACAGGTGGCTGGATCAAGGGGAAGATGATGGTAAAATTGTCAGAGAACTGTATGCCAGGACTAACAGTATCTTTTCTGCAAGTGAGTGTCATATACAAATATTTCTTGGAAAACTGTATTTTATGATGATGGAAGAAAGCATGACACTTCTGAAACTCATGGTCCTCTCCTTTATCTTCTCAGGGAAGAAGCTAGAACTTCAGAGAAAAGAAACAGTAAGATATTGCTTTGGGCTTTAAATTACTTAGTACAAACAATGTTCAAATAACTATTTGATGTGTTAAAGCAGAAGAGTTTGTAATGTTACTAGAGATATTACTTTTTAATTTCTTCTCTTGGTATCTTCTCACAAGGTAATTTTATTTGTTTTGTTTTTATTTTTAGTGGGCTGCAGAAAGCTGGAAGTTTATGAAAGGAAATACCCTTCGGTTCTACAATAGGCTGACTGGAGGATTTGTCCGTCTGCATCCAGATGGCACAGTTGATGCCCTTGGAGAGAAGACAGACAAATATGGTAAAGACAGCAGACAAAGCGCGTGGTGCTGGGCAGGCCTGGGAGTGGAAGGAGGGCAGGTTTCTAGGCACAGTATAATTTGTAGTTTTGTTCTTTCTTTTTTGAGTGACTTTACACCAGTATTAGACCATTTAAACACCTGACTATCTGCATTAAAACAAATGATCAATAGAAAACAGGCTTTAAATATGTGCAGACAGTATAATGCAGAACAGTATGCCATTAAAATTTATATTTGATATTAATTAAATGAAGAATAAAATGTAGGCAATTAACATTAACCATTCATAAAAAGCAGTGATTTGTGGCTCTTAACTGATATGATTATTGGGGAACTGTTAAAGCTTCTACACATTGAGTACCCACTCTCTTCAAAATACCATGTTAATTTGATAGGCATGGAAGTAGCTAAGATATTGTTCTGAATTCCAGAGATTCCTAATTTAATGAAGGCAAGCACAGGCAACATTCTAATAGTGGTAGTTTGTAGCTAATGTCTTAGTAAAGATACAAGGGAAAAACTAGGCAAAGAATTACTAGATTTGATATTTTGTTATTTAATATTAGCATGACATGAAGCCATAGACACAAGGATTAACTAAGAAGGAATAGTCTGATTATGATAGGTCTTTTCTTTGACTTCAAACCCAAACCAACTCTTTTTGAAATTTAGAACTTCACTATTTAATAAAATTTGATGACTGTATCTATAAATGTAATTTTGCTATACTTTTTTTTTTTTTTTTTTTTTTTTTTTTTTTTTTTTTTTTTTTAGAAATTGGGCTGTTCAAATAACCTCTAGAACGTGCTAAAGACAGTAACCTATAGAATATTCTCTTTCATCTCACATTAGAGATCCTAGGGAATAATCCAATTTTCTCCTCTGTGAAAATATATCACCATAAAAGAATGTTACTTTTTTTCCTCCACAGCACTGGAGAATGAACCCAGGGTTTCATACTTGCTAGGCAAGTACTCTACCACTGAGCCACATCCCAGCCCACAAAGAAAGTTTCCTAGTAACTTCTCCTTCCAAAACGAATCTGTTCCTTAGACATTTTCCTTAACTTTTGGTTTCCATCTGAGATTACTAATCCAGTCAGATCAGTAAAAAATATCCCTTCATATCTGGTTCCCTTTGTTCCCTGCTCCCAATGTTGACAGTCTTTTATTAGTGTGGTAGATGGTATTTGCAAATGTGGCCACAAAATGATCTTCTAGTGTTAAATCAGAAGGCATGAATGCTGTTTTACCTTACTTGCAGGAAAAATCAGACCACTGGTCAAACTAAAACCATTTATTTCTTACAGCCAGTGCAGCAGCCAGAGTAATGCTGTGATGAGAGAGTCTGAGGGTTCTGTACCTGTAGTTGGGTATATTAAGGGAGAGAAAATTCCCAAATTAGGAAACTCTGATCTTATATAGGACTGCCTATCCTTCCTTCCAACAAATGAGATAGATGCACAGTACACACACTATACACACACACACACACACATACACATACACATACACACACAGAGAGAGAGAGAGAGAGAGAGAGAGAGAGAGAGAGAGGAAAATTTAGGACCTATCTTTAATCTAGAATGTAAACAAATATCCAAGGAGGGGAAGGAAAGGAAAGGTCTTTATCTTTACTCCCCTGGGACAGCTGGAGAGCATGTATGTCTTCTTTACTGCACTGCAATGTCTCTGTTTCCTTAGAAACATTTTATAAATGCCTTTGCTCAGAGACAATGTACTGTGCAGGAGCATGAAGGATCTTGGGACTGGGAAGGATTTTTTCTAGCACCCTTTCCACAGGCTGGTTTATAAAGGAACCTTGCCACATCTGCATCAAAGATGCCCCATTGCTGGGCGAGCCCTTTGTGCATGTTCTGACTAAGAGAAGGCAGTTGAAGCAACATTTTAGCTTCCAAGATCTATATCTTCTCCTTTTATATCTTGGATTAATCTTTCTTGAAACTCAGCCCTAATTTCGGGAAGAAGCCCAGGGAGTTATTTTCCCACAGAAGGAACTGAGGCTCTGGAAACCCCAGATGAGTTCCTGACCTGTAACTAGCACTGAGTCTGTGTGGACCAATCTGACTGGTAGATGAGTAAACTACATAAACTTTTTATCTTTCAGGGTTTCCAGAATTTTAATATGCTAGTCCTGCAAAACATAAAGCAGAATGTACAGCATTAAAAAAAGGAAGGTGCAGGATGGTATGAGTAATTTTCCTCACTGTAACTGACAGTTTGACAATAGGAGGTCTTTTATGTGCAGTAATTACTCACAGGATTACTTCCTGACGTTTTGCACATTGTCCCCTGAATTCACACTAATCAATCAATTTTCACATGTCTGGAAAGGGGTATGATGAATGCTGACCTTTTCAAGGAAGTATCTTAGGAATGTCTGAAATATATTGACTTATAATTTTTAGTCCACAAAATAACATTTTTATCATTATGAACCAATACTTCATTTCATTATTAAGCTGGTAATAAATGTAGCTATTTTCATATTCAAAATGCTCATTTCACTAAGCACTACTGAACCATTTTTTGGCAACACTGAACCTAAAAGCAGATGTGTAGCATGAGAAGTTCTCTGAAATTGCACAGGAAACTTCGTTTTATGATCATGAGCTCTTTTAGTTACTAAAAATAATACTATAACATTATTGATAGTGACAGACATAAATAGGCCTTCTTGCCTCTGTTTTGGGATCCTATAACTAAAAGGAAGGACCAAGTAACCAAAGTTTTATTCTGTTTTTTATCACTGCACCCTTGATAACTATTTGTATGTCTAGTTCAGTTTCATAAACTTCACATCCCTTAAAATTTCAAAAGATTTACTTCAGGATAGAGATTCATATCATTTTCTCATTTCATAGTAGTAATAGTCCTTTAAGGAAAAAAAATTCATAACCTAGTTACATTTGCATTTTAAATGTTTTCAATATATCACATAGCTAGAAGTTAGTAATGTGTCATATTCTTCTGTCTTCTGTATTATCTTCGTAAGTTTCTATGTAAATAGTTTTACTGGATTTTGATAGAAGATTTTTGTTTTCTATTTTTGGAGTGTTTATTTTGTGCTGTGTCAGACTATTGCATATGCAAGAGGTTTCTGCATTTTCCAATGTGGAGGTTTTTAAATATGTCCACAAATAACAAATAGCAGAGGTAGACCTTAATTTCTTTCTCCTTGAGTACGAACTGGATTTAGTGACTTTCTCCTAACAAATAACGTGGTGAAATCATGCTGGGTCAGTTTTAACTCTTAAGTTTGTCAAAAAGGGCATTACAGATTCCTCCTGGCTCTCACTTTTTCTGGGAGAAGTCAACTGCCACGTCATAAAGACATTCAGGCAGCCCTCTAGAGAGGCTGGAATGACAGTGGCTTTTTGCCAACATCGACGGGAGCGAGTCATCCTGTAGGAGGGTGCTCCTGATCCAGTCCAGCCATCAGATGACCTCAAATGCAACCAACACCTTCATGGCAACCTCATTGTAGACCTGAGCCATCCAGAGAAGTTGCTCCCAAATTTTCGCCCTACAGAAGTTATAGGAAAATACATGTTTGAGTTGTGATGTTTCAGAGTAATGTTTGACCTACTTTAGATTACTCGTATGCCATTTCATACATTGTTCTGTAAGGTAGTTGCTCACGGCGTTTTCTCAGAATGGCTTCACTTTCCCTTCACTTAAGTTGTGGATAGGAATGGATAGGGTGTTCTCTCTCCTTACTCTGATTGGGATCCTCAGCTTCTTTTTTGTGTTGCTGTTTCGCTTCTTCAGTAATGCAATGGGAAGTCCTGAATATTCTGTGTAATTTTTCTGCAATGTTAATATTGATACCTTTTTAGTGACTGTGGATGTACTTTATAAAATGCTTTCTATAACATGCAGTACAAGAATTAGGGGAAAATGTTTCTAAAATAAAAGTAATGAGCAATATCTTTCATGAAAAAATATTCAGTGAACTAGGGATAGAAAGAAATTTCCTCTGCATGGTAAAGGGCATTTATTAAATACTCAAAGCTAGTATTTATCAGTGGGGAAAGACTGAACTTCCCCCCACCCTCACCTGAAAAAAGAAAAGGATGCCTGCTTTTGCCACTTCTAGTTAGCATTTTACTAATAGTTGTAGATAGAGCATTAAGTAATAAAAGGCATCTAAATTGAGAAAGAAAATTAAAATTATAATTATATATGACATGATCTTATATATAAAAAATCCTAAAGGATCCACAGCAAGAAAAGTATCATACCTAATAAATGTAGTCATCAGCATTGTAGAATCATGAGCAACACTGAAAAACCATTTGTATGTATCAGCAAAAGAAATAATCCAAGAATGAATTTCAGAGAACAGTTTTACTTTTAATAATACCAACTTCTTAGGAATAAATTTGACCAACAAGTGTAAGACTTGTACACTAAAAACTATAAAACATTTTTGAAAGAAAGAAGACCTGACAAGGTGGAAAGATATTATACATTTATAGTATTTGAAGTTAATATTGTTAAACTGGCAATACATCTGAAAGTGACTACAGATTCAGTGTGATACTACCAAATTCCAACACTTTTTCTGAAGAAATAGAAAAACTAAATTTTGAAAAGAATTTTAAGGGACTTCAAATAGCCAAAGTAATATTGACAAAGAACACAGTTGGAAAATTGCTATAAAGCTAACGTAATTATAATAATGTGGTATTGGTATAGACAAGAGCTAGGTTTACAACTTAGTGGTCAAATGCTTGCCTAGCATGTGGAGTGCCCTGGGTTCAATTCCAAGCACTGCAAGCAATCAATCAGTAAGTTAAAAAATCATACATAAATACCTACAGATGACATACAAATAAATGAAATAGAACTGACAGTCCAGAATCAAACCTATACATCCATAGTCAATTATTTTTCATTAAGTGTGTCAGGACCATCCAGTAGGGAATAGTCTCTTTAACAAATGGTGCTATGACAATTGGATGTCTAAAAAAAAGAATGAATTATATTTTATTTTTAATCTCACTACATATACAAATTTTAATTAAAAATGGAAGAATGGCCTAAATATAAGTCATAAAGTTGTAACACTCTGAGAAGGAAAATGTAAAAGTAAATTTAATGTCCTTGGAATAGTCAATGGTTTCTTTCTTTTTTTTTATGTATTTATTTTTTTATTATTGTAAACAAATGGGATACCTGTTGATTCTCTGTCTGTACATGGCGTAAAGGCATACCATTTGTGCAATCATAAATTTACATAGGGTAATGTTGTTTGATTCATTCTGCCATTTTTTCCCTTCCCCCCCACCCCTCACACCCCTCCCCTCCCTCTATAGAGTCCTACCTTCCTCCATTCCTGCCCCCCTCCCTAAACCCAACTCCAAACCCAACAGTAACCCCTCCGAGCCCCCATTATGTGTCATCATCCACTTATTAGCGATATCATTCTTCCTTTGGTTTTTTGAGATTGGCTTATCTCACTTAGCATGATATTCTCTAGTTTCATCCATTTGCCTGCAAATGCCATAATTTTATCATTCTTTATGGCTGAGTAATATTCCATTGAATATATATACCACAGTTTCGTTATCCATTCATCAATTGAAGGACATCTAGGTTGGTCCCACAATCTGGCTATTGTGAACTGAGCAGCTATGAACATTGATGTGGCTGTATCTTTGAAATATGCTGATTTTAAGTCCTTTGGGTATAGGCCAAGGAGTGGGATAGCTGGGTCAAATGGTGGTTCCATTCCAAGTTTTCTGAGGAGTCTCCATACTGCTTTCCAGAGTGGCTGCACTAATTTGCAGCCCCACCAGCAATGTATGAGTGAACCTTTCTCCCCACATCCTCGCCAACACCTGTTGTTGCTTGTATTCTTGATAATCGCCATTCTAATTGGGGTGAGATGGAATCTTAGGGTGGTTTTGATTTGCATTTCTCTTATTACTAGAGATGTTGAACATTTTTCCATATGTTTGTTGATTGCTTGTAGATCTTCTTCTGTGAAGTGTCTATTCATTTCCTTAGCCCATTTGTCGATAGGATTACTTGCATTCTTGGTGTAGAGTTTTTTGAGTTCTTTATAGATTCTGGAGATTAGCGCTCTATCTGAAGTATGATTGGCAAAGATTTTCTCCCACTCTGTAGGCTCTTTCTTCGCATTGCTGATAGTTTCCTTTGTTGAGAGAAAGCTTTTTAGTTTGAATCTATCCCAGTTATTAATTCTTGCTTTTATTTCTTGTGCTATGGGAGTCCTGTTGAGGAAGTCTGGTCCTAAGCCGACATGTTGAAGCTCTGGACCTACTTTTTCTTCTATAAGATGCAAGGTCTCTAGTCTGATTCCGAGGTCCTTAATCCATTTTGAGTTTAGTTTTGTGCATGGTGAGAGATATGGGTTTAGTTTCATTCTGTTGCATATGGATTTCCAATTCTCCCAGCACCATTTGTTGAAGAGGCTATCTTTTCTCCATTGCATATTTTTGGCCCCTTTGTCTAGTATGAGAAAATTGTATTTATTTGGGTTTGTGTCCATGTCCTCTATTCTGTACCATTGATCCACCTTTCTATTTTGGTACCAATACCATGCCGTTTTTGTTACTATTGCTTTGTAGTAGAGTTGAAGATCTGGTATTGCGATACCCCCTGCTTCACTCTTTCTGCCAAGGATTGCTTTAGCTATTCTGGGTTTTTTATTCTTCCAGATGAATTTCATAATTGCTTGCTCTATTTCTGTAAGGTACATCATTGGGATTTTAATTGGAATTGCATTGAATCTCTATAGCACTTTTGGTAGTATGGCCATTTTGACAATATTAATTCTTCCTATCCAAGAACATGGGAGATCTTTCCATCTTCTAAGGTTTTCTTGAATTTCTTTCTTTAGTGTTCTGTAGTTCTCATTGTAGAGGTCTTTCACCTCTTTTGTGAGATTGATTCCCAAATATTTTATTTTTTTCGAAGCTATTGTGAATGGGGTAGTTTTCCTAATTTCTCTTTCTGAAGATTCATCGCTTGTGCATAAAAATGCCTTAGATTTATGTGCATTGATCTTATATCCCGCTACTTTACTGAATTCACTTTTGAGATCTAAAAGTTTTCTGGTGGAATTTTCTGGTTCCTCTAAGTATACAATCATATCATCAGCAAATAGTGATAGTTTGAGTTCTTCTTTTCCTATTCATATCCCTTTAATTTCTTTGGTCTGTCTAATTGCTCTGGCTAGAGTTTCAAGGACGATATTGAATAGAAGTGGTGAAAGAGGGCAACCCTGCCTTGTTCCAGTTTTTAGAGGGAATGCTTTCAGTTTTTCACCATTAGAATGATATTAGCCATGGGCTTAGTGTAGATGGCCTTTACAATGTTAAGGAATGTTCCCACTATCCCTATTTTTTCTAGTGTTTTGAGCATGAAGGGGTGCTATATTTTATCAAATGCTTTTTCTGCAGCTATCGAAATAATCATGTGATTCTTGACTTTAATTCTATTGATGTGGTGAATGACATTTATTGATTTCCTGATGTTGAACCAACCTTGCATCCCTGGGATGAAACCCACTTGATCATGGTGCACTATCTTTTTAATACATTTTTGTATGCGATTTGCTAAAATTTTGTTGAGAATTTTTCCGTCGATGTTCATTAAGGATATTGGTCTGAAGTTTTCTTTCCTTGATGTGTCTCTGTCTGGTTTAGGAATCAGGGTAGTATTGGCTTCGTAGAATGAGTTTGGGAGGCTTCCCTCCTCTTCTATTTCATGGAATACTTTGGGAAGTATTGGAATGAGCTCTTCTTTAAAGGTTTTGTAGAACTCGGCTGAGAACCCATCTGGTCCTGGACTTTTCTTTGTTGGTAGGCTTTTGATGACTTCTTCTATTTCATTACTTGAAATTGGTCTATTTAAATTGTGTATGTCCTCCTCGTTCAGTTTAGGCAATCCCTATGTCTCTAGAAACCTGTCGATGTCTTCGAAATTCTCTGTTTTGTTGGAGTATAGGTTTTCAAAATAGCTTCTAATTATGTTTTGTATTTCAGTCGTGTCTGTTGTGCTATTTCCTTGTTCATTCCGAATTTTAGTGATTTGGGTTTTCTCTCGTCTTCTCTTTGTTAGTGTGGCTAAAGGTTTATCAATTTTGTTTATTTTTTCGAAGAACCAACTATTTATTTTGTCAATTTTTTGTATTGTTTCTGTTGTTTCAATTTCGTTGATTTCAGCTCTGAGTTTAACTATTTCCTGTCTTCTACTACTTTTGGTGTTGGTGTGTTCTTCTTTTTCTAGGGCTTTGAGCTGTAGTGTTAGGTCATTTATTTTTTGAGTTTTACTTCTTTTATTAAATGTGCTACATGAAATAAATCTTCCTCTAAGTACTGCTTTCATAGTGTCCCAGAGATTTTAATATGATGTTTCTTTGTTCTCGTTTACCTCTAAGAATTTTTAAATTTCCTTCCTAATATCTTCTGTTATCCATTCATCATATAATAGCATATTGTTTAATCTCCAGGTGTTGGAGTAGTTTCTGTTTTTTACTCTTTCATTTATTTCTAACTTCAATCCATTATGGTCTGATAGAATACAAGGTAGTGTCTCTATCTTCTTGTATTTGCTGACATTAGCTTTGTGGCATAACATATGGTCTATTTTAGAGAAGGATCCATTTGCTGCTGAGAAGAAAGTGTATTCGCTCTTGGTTGGATGGTATATTCTATAAATGTCTGTTAAGTCTAAATTGTTGATTGTGTTATTGAGATCTATGGTTTCTTTGTTCAATTTTTGTTTGGAAGATTTGTCCAGTGGTGAGAGAGGCGTGTTAAAATCACCTAGTATTATTGTGTTATGGTCTATTTGGTTTCTAAAATTGAGAAGGATTTGTTTATCATACGTGGATGAGCCACTGTTTGGGGCATAGATGTTTATGATGCTATATCTTGCTGATTTATGCTTCCCTTAAGCAGTACGAAATGTCCTTCTTTATCCCTTCTGACTAACATTGGCTTGAAGTCCACATTATCTGAAATGAGGATGGATACTCCAGCTTTTTTGCTGAGTCCATGTGCATGGTATGTTTTTCCCCATCCTTTCACCTTTAGTCTATGGGTATCTCTTTCTATGAGGTGAGTCTTTTGCAGGCAACATATTGTTGGATGTTTCTTTTTAATCCAATCTGCCAGTCTATGTCTTTTGATTGATGAATTCAGGCCATTAATATTCAGGGTTATTATTGAGATATGATTTGTATTCCCGGTCATTTGGTTCATATTTAAAATTTTTGACACATCTTGGTTCCTCCTTTATTTGACAGTTCCTTTAGGATAATTCCTCCCTTTGCTGATTTCATTCTTTGTTTTTTATCTCTTCCTCATGAAATACTTTGCTGAGAATGTTCTGTAATGCTGGCTTTCTTTTTGTAAATTCTTTTAGCTTTTGTTTATCATGGAATGATTTTATTTCATCGTCAAATTTGAAGGTAAGTTTTGCTGGGTATAAGATTCTTGGTTGGCATCCATTTTCTTTCAGAGCTTGAAAAATGTTGTTCCAGGCCCTTCTAGCTTTTAGGGTCTGGATTGAAAAATCTGCTGATATCCGTATTGGTTTCCCCCTGAATGTAATTTGGTTCTTTTCTCTTACAGCCTTTAAAATTCTGTCTTTATTTTGTATGTTAGGTATTTTCATTATAATGTGCCTTGGTGTGGGTCTGTTGTAATTTTGTGTATTTGGAGTCCTATAAGCCTCTTGGACTTGATTTTCCATTTCATTCTTCAGATTTGGGAAATTTTCTGATATTATTTCATCGAATAGATTGTTCATTCCTTTGGTTTGTTTCTCTAAGCCTTCCTCAATCCCAATAATTCTCAAATTTGGCCTTTTCATGATATCCCATAGTTCTTGGAGATTCTGTTTATGATTTCTTACCATCTTCTCTGTTTGTTCAACTTTGTTTTCGAGGTTAAATATTTTGTCTTCAATATCTGAGGTTCTGTCTTCCAGGTGTTCTATCCTATTGGTTATGCTTTCTATGGAGTTCTTAATTTGGTTTATTGTTTCCTTCATTTCAAGGATTTCTGTTTGATTTTTTTTAATATCTCTAACTCTTTATTGAAATGATCTTTTGCTTCCTGAATTTGCTCTGTTAACTGTCGATTGGTGCGTTCATTCAATGCCTGCATTTGTTCTTTCATCTCGTTTGCTTCCCTAATCATTTTAATTATGTACATTCTGAACTCCCTTTCTGTCATTTCTTCTGCCATGCTGTCATTGGATTTTATTGATGTAACATCTAGATTTGTTTGGGGCATTTTCTTCCCTTGTTTTCTCATATTTTTCAGGAATCAGCAGGTCATTAAGATATTTCAGATTTCCTCTATCGACTTATAATGTCCCTGAAGATTGCTAGTATATTCCCTCTTATCCTTCAGTAGCCTGAAGTCTTGGAGGAAGTTGATAATGCGGAGCTCCACGGAGAAGCTGCCTCTCTAGGGGTGGTGACCCTCAGGTGGTGTATATTCCCTGCTAGTGGGCAGAGGTGCCTCCACTTGTTGACCAATGGTCATCCAATGGGGAACTAGACTGCGGGCTGAGTCAAGGCCTGTTTGTGCCTGTGTCTCTGGGGAAAACCTCCCCCAGCAGGGAAGACTCACTCGGTGGGGACGTCTTGCTGGTCAGTTGCCCTCCTAGAGGTTCCCCTCAATCTATAACTACTGCCTAGGCTAGGCTGTCTTCCTCTGCAATGTTCCCAGGGGCCCAGACCTATGTCCTGGGCCTGGGAGCCTAGCCCTCCACAGGCGAGTCTCCTTAGGCTGCCTCTCCCAGAGAATCTGCCCGCAGCCCTGGAAACTTCGCTCCGCCCCTAAGTGTGTCTCCGTGGGGCTCTTCCAGCAAGAAGCCACCCAGTTCCTGGGACCCTGCTCTGCACCCAATTTCCCGGCCACACGGCTGGCCCCTCCTCTGAGCTGCCACCTGGAGCCCCGCACAATAGCTCCGAGACCCAGAGACCCGCCACACACCTCCTCCTCCGGACAGCTCCCCGGCCTCCGATGCAGTCACTAGGAGTCCAAGCAACTCACTTCGCGTCTCCTCCTCCCGCCAACCGCCCGTAGCCCTAGGCATTCACTCCAAGCCCAAGTGACCCGCCCTGTTCCTCCTCCTCCTCCTCAGGGTAGCCCCCCCGGGTGTTCAGGAGCGGTGGCTCTGAGACCAAGTGACCCACCGCGCTCCTCCTCCAGGCAGGCCACCGGTGTTCAGGAGCAGTCGCTTTTAGTCCAATCAACTCACCACTCGCCTCCTCCTCCGGCAACCAGCTGTGGCTCTGATGCAGTCCCTCCTAGGTCTAGCAACCCGCTGTGCTCCTCCTCTTCCTCCGGGCAACCTCCCGGTGTTCAGGAGCGCTCGCTCTGAGTTCAAGCAGCTCGCCACGCAGCTCCCCCTCTGGCAACTGCCTGTGGCTCTGATGCAGTCACTCCCAGACCAAGCGACCCGCTGCACTCCTCCTCTTTCCCCGGGCAACCTCCTGGTGTTCAGGAGCGCTCATTCTGAGTCCAAACAGCTCCCCACGCACCTCCTCCTCAGGCAGCTGCCCGGAGCCCCAGTGGTTGCTCCGAGTCCAAGCGCTGTGCTGAGCCGCCTCCTCTACGATGATCCCAGTTGTCCCTGTTTACCGCTCCAGTGGGGGGAGGGGCATCTTGCCGGGCAACTCTACTTCACAAAGTTCCCTGCGTTCCAGGGCTACCGCCCCATCCGGGGCGCCTCCCCAATGGGAGAGACTCACCCGGCGACTTTGAGTTGGTCCCAAGTCTCTCACTATCTCCTCTTTTGAATCCTGCGTCCTGGAGCAACGTGAAATGCAGCCGCCCTCTAGTCCGCCATCTTGAAAACCAGTCAATGGTTTCTTAGATATGAAATTAAAGACAGGAGTAATAAAGAAAAAATTGATAAATTGAGCACCATCAAATTAAAAACTTTTGTGCATCAAAGGATACTATCAAGAAGATACTATCAAGAGATGAAAAGACAATCCACAAAAGAGGAGAATATTTGCAAATTATATAACTCATAAGGGTTTAATACCCAGATTATATTAAAAACTCTTACAACTGAACAATCCAATTAAAAAACGAACAAGGAACCTATGTAGAAAATGATCCAAAAAAGATACATAAGTAGCCAACAAATACATGAAAAGCTGTTCAGTTTCATTGGTCATTATGGAAATACAAATTAAAACCAAAATGATGTACTGGTTCACATCCACTAGGATGGCTATAATAAAAATAATGAAAAAAGGCAAGTGTTGGGTGAGAATGTGGAAAAATTGAAATTTCCATGAGTTGTTGGTGGAAATGTAAAAATTATTTAGCTGCTTTGGAAAATAGTTTAATGGAATTAATGAAATTATTTTGTGACTTGACAATTTATTCCTAGGTATATACCCAAGAGAATTAAAAGCAAAAGTCAGTGTACAAATGTCCCTGGCAGCACTATTCACAATAGTGAGAAAAATGGAAATAATGTCTATCAACTGATGAATGAATAAACAAATGTGGTACACTTAGCATAAAAGGGAATGAAGAATGGATGCTATAATATGGCTGACCATTAAAACATTGTGTTGAGTGAAAGAAACTAGACACAAAAAGTCACAGCAAATCTGTTCATATGAAATCCAGGAGATGCAAATTCATAGACAGAAAGTGGAATCCTGGTTGCTAGGGAATGGGGAGCAGGGAATGGGCACTGATTGCTTAATGGGTGCAGGGTTTTCTTTGGGGTGGTTAAAATGTTCTGGAACTATATGGGGCACAACACTGGAAAATTACTACATTGCTGAAATTTTTTCATATTATTTTACCACAATTAAAAGAAAAAAAAAATGAGCCATTGTGCATTGTACAACAGTAGGATACTACTCACATTTGTAGTTGCAACAAATTTGTATATGTATTAATTTTCCAACAGAAAGACAGTAAAATGTTTTCAGAAACACGTCCTATATCTATTTATTCAGATATATGTACGTATGCACCCACACCCACATGCAGTTCCTCACTATTCACCTAGGTACCTATATTTTCAAACATCATTGTTTGTAGGTGTTTGCTAGAAACCAAACTATTTTGGTGGTAAATAGACCCTTTCTCTAAATCATATTTATTGAAAATATATAGAAAGATAATTTTTATGTTTATCTAGTGTTTATTACAGTTCGGCTATGAATCAGGCACTGGCCTGGTTATACATGTATCTTGAAGCTTACTACCTTACTGCATTCTCATTAAAGATTTTTTCAGGTTTTATAAATATAATGCATTTACCTACTACTTCCTAATAGTTACATTTTTATTTTGACTTTAAGCACTTTTTCACTGGTAAGAACATGCTTCAGGCAGTAAAATAATGATGATATTGGCATTCTTGTCTTGTAATAAATTTTAATAGGATGTTTATACTGTTTATTAAGAGTTCAATATTTGAAGAGCAGTCTATATGTAAAACCACTTTCTTTACATACTCTGTGCAGAGTCAGTTAAAAATAAGACACAGTATACAGGCAAATGGAAATCACAACCTTAGCTTCATTGAAGATGGAACCAAGTAGGGGTCTTGAATTTATATGTGAGCTCAGGGCACTTGGTGACCCTTCCCAAGATAACCCACCCAAGCACAGGCAGTACTGGGTAACAGCAAGTTTTCTATGACTGTCCCTTACCACTGATTGGGAAGGTGCTGCCTCTGGTGATAGAAAGGACCCAAGCTGTTCATGTCAAGTTTACATTGTCCTGCCTCTAGAGTGGTAAATACCAATCCATGGGGGGAAGAATATATGTAGTGTGAAAGAAAAATCTGCCTTTTTATTCTGATATATTGGTCGAGTGCTCCTTTCAATTGCAAATCACTGATCTTAAACTATGCATTTACTTCTCATTACAACTTTGGTCACATTTTTATTTGACCAAAAGTTTTGAGAAAAACATTCTTAATCTCTTTTTCTTATTTTCTGTGTTGTTTCTTTTAAGCTTGTTTTATTACTGCCTTATTGGTATTATAGTCAGAGAATTTCTCCTGTACTCTAAAACTTTTTTTTTTTTTTTTTTTTTTTTTTAGGTAAATGGTATACTGTAAAGTATATTATTATAAATGTTCCCAAGATTGTGAATATTCTTGTTATATTTATAGAGTTGAAAATCACAAAATACACATAATATATGGAAAAATATGTATACATAAGATTTCAGTTACACAGTTTTGATATATCAAACACACATATGCCATGTATGAACCAGGCACCATTTAAAGTACTTCACTAATACTAACTCATTTAATTTTCATAATTATTCTAATGAATTAGATATTATTTTCCTTATTTTACATGAGGAGATTGAAGACATTAGATCCCTTTGCTATCAAGTGGTAGAACAAGGATACAAACTCTGGTGGTCTATCACCAGTCACAACCTTGACCACTGGCTGCTACCATAACCACTCTGTCCTTATTGATTCTTTATTTCTTTATGATGCTGGGGATCAACATCCTGAGGCAAATGCTCTACCCTTATGCTACATCCCCAACCCACCTTATTCATTCTTATTCTGCCTGAGTAGTGTTTTGTGTTAAAATTTTAAATCTCTATCTTATGTTTATGTTTAATGATTTGGTCTTATATGTTTGCTCCGATAGGTATAATCTGATACATGAAATTTCATCAACAATATTACTTCATTAATGTTCTTCTTGCGGCTTTCAGTGTCTCATTAATGTACCATGTCTTCAATTCTTCATACTTGATATTAATGTTGCATATCTTGTTTTTTTCCAGTTGTTTACATTAGTCCACTGCATCTGCATGCATTATTAATTTGACTGTTCCTATAAAAATGTATAATAAAGTTACATTAAAATACTTTTGAATATCTTTTGGTAGGGAGTTTATGCTCACTTGCCATTAAAAATCATATGTGTGATAGTGCTTATGACATCTGTATTATACTGTCTTTTGCTGTGAGAATTGATCCCTTTCTTTTGCTATATGGATCTTTATTTTTCTCTTTCATAGTTTAAAATCATCTCTTTTAAAAGTCTGAGAAATTTAATCTGTTTGATGTTTGGTATAACTATTCTCCCTAATTTTAAAAAAATTAGTAATATTCATAAAATACATTAAATATAAATATAAAAAATTAAATTTCCTATAAACCCATTACCTAGTGCTAACAAGTAAATTTGGTGCATTTGCTTCTAGTCTTTCTTAACATACAAATATAAAAAATGTATTACATGAAATATACATACTTTATGTTCATATAATTTTGAATGTGCAATTGGCTAAGAATATTCAACTTGGTGTTTTAATTTTGCTACTTGTTATTATTACTTGAATATTTTCCCATGGCATTCAATATTCTCAAAAGATTAAAATTATACTCAATTATTATATGGATATGATGTTCCCCATTTTGATAAACATACCTACATGTTCCATCACTGTTTATATTTCTATGCTATTAGATTATTTTCTTAACAAAAATTCCTGAAGAATAGAATTACCAGATTAAAGATAAAGAGTTAAGTTTCTGTACACATTACCTCCTCTCTTTCCAGAAGTTATATAATTTTTCACTCATTAGTTGTGCTGAGTGTCTTCAACTTACTATAACCTTACCTTAGGACCAAAAGAATGATAAAAAATGCATTGCATTCTTATGTAAATTTGAAACATAAATTAATTTATTCTCTAATTTTAGAAAATAAGACTAAGGTTTTTTTTTTTTCATAAAATGTAACTTTCGTTAAAGAGACCATATACTCTAGTTTTCCCATTTTTATTTGTGACTCAGTTTTCCACCTGCTTGGCATCCCCTTTCACTCTCAATAGTGTCCTGGTGGGGCAATCAATTCTATAGGCTAATGCCTTAAAATTTTCAGTTTCAGTTTCAGTTAAAATAAAGTGTGAATTTAAAGAGGATATTTCATTGTGGATATAGCTTCTTGACTCTAAATGCTTTCATGACAAATGTTATCTAATTTTTTTTTCATTACTGTTTTAGTAAATGATTAGACAGTATACTGAAGAGGATAATAACTTTTCCCTATGTGCTGAAACTGTAAGAAAATGTTCTTGGGATGGTTATATTCTAATTCACCTTGAAAAAGAAAAAATATAATCAGTTCTAAAACTTACCATCTCTGAATTTTCTTTGGTCTCCTTAGCCATGTACTCAGTACAGATAAAATTCTTCTACCTTTTTCTGTTGCTGGTAGTTGAAAGACAGTTTTTTAAGTCATGTTTCTCAGGACCATGTGGTGATGATCAGCAGTAATTCCTTTCTCTGTCTGATTCTCTGGTACTTTGTCCTAATAATGGATATGAAAAAAGTTCATTATTTAATGTGTAGCACTTACTATATAGAGGTTACTTTGTCTTCTGTCCAGTTCTTATTATTTTATTATTTAATTTTTTATTGGTGCATTATAATTATATTTAATGTGGGATTCATTATTATATTATTATATAATTATATATGCACACAATATAACAATATAAATTGGTCCCTGAAATTCTTTGAAATCAAGAGACCATTGGTCTTACCTTCCTATTTTCTGAGAGAACTGTGAAGAACCTCCTTTGTTTTAAATTGGAAACCAATGGCTCTGGATTGGAACACATAGTCACTGCAATTCCCTTTTACTGAGAACTTTGGTCTCTGGATACAGAAGGAAATGTTGGGGAAAGGAGATGTAAGAGAAAAGGATTGTGGATGTCTCAGAAACACGTCTAAATACTTTTCCTTAGAACATATCCTGAAACTCTTTGGTTTATAGCATGTGGCTGAAGACAGGTAATACCTTTACCAATCTTTAGTATTCAGGGTTATTTGTGTCACTAACTGCTGAAAGTCTCAACTTAAGATCTCATAAAAGTCGTACCCCATTTGTGTACAATGAATCAAAATGCAGTCTGTAAAAATTAAAAGATGTTAATAAAAAAACTCATAAAAGAAATATTAATTTCAAGTTTTATGTACTGCCTGTGCTTGCAATAGTTAAGTGTTTAATCTCCTTTTTACCTTAGAAGCCTTAAGAAAGTTTAATATACTATGCCACCACTATAACCATACCATCTCCCATTAAAACCATTCTCAGTAGCCCAAAGCAGTGTAATGCATCTGATAATTTAAACCTTAACTCTTCCCTAATTTCTCTTTGCTCCCTGTGAAAGGCTCTGGGAAAGAAAGCCAGTCCAATGTGTACAAGCAACCTCCCTTATTCCTTCCTGTTGGTAGAATAACCACCAACGCCAATGGATGTATTTGAAGTAGAGTAGAAAGACTGGCAGTAAAGTGGATATCAGATTTGAGGTGTAGAGAAGAAGAATAAAGAACAAAAGACCTTTTCTTTTTTCTTTTCTTTCTTTCTTTCTTTCTTTTTTTTTTTTTTTGACATAACCAAAAAAGTGGGAAGGCTTATTTAGAGCTTTAGTAGTAAGGTTCAAAAGGCTCACTGACTTCCAATAGAGGGGTCAATGGCAGCTGTATTTTCAGGAGTATCTGCTTAATTTTACATAATCTTTCTTTCTGTGGCTGCTGATTGTTCAGATGTTTTCAGCCTAATTTTATTTCCTTCATTCATATGGTAGTGCTTTTTCCCTTATCATACTTTTTCCTTCAAATTGTACTTCATGGAACTTCAGAGGCCCACATAACTATTGTAGAGTTCCTCAAAAATAGTGTATTTTTTCTTTATTAAAAATACTTTAATTTCCTGTGTCATTTATCACACTGACTTGATTATAATTTTACTGGAAAAGATTCTATTCCTAATACACATTTTTAATTAAGACTCGCTATATTAAGCTTCCACATTCAAGGACATTCTCTACTGTGTTAAATTTCTCAAAATAGAGGTGCTTAATGGTTTTTTTTTCTCAATAGTAGTCATGGTTTCAGAGAGTTCAGTTCATGGTCAGCTGGCTCCAAGGCAGAAACATCATGGTGGAAGGGCATGGCAGAGGATAGCTGTTCAGCTCATGGCGACTGGGAAGGGGAGAGAGATGGAGAGTAGGGGAGAAATGAATCTGCAACTAGTAATATCCTTCCGGGCATTCCCACAGTGACCTACTTCCTCCATCTAAGTACCATCCAGTTAATCCAGCAAATGGATTGATAATCCACTAATAAGGTCAGCTCCCTAGTCACTGCCTAAATGTCTCATCTCTAACCCTCGCCATATTGGGGACAATGCTTCCAACACATGAACTTTTGGGGACATTTCAGATTGACACCATTATAGATTCAAAGTGCCTGCCCAACTCTATGATACCTACAGGAGAATCATTTTACCTGTAAGGACACACATACTGAAAATGAGGGGATAAAATAAGATATTCCATGTAAATTGAAACCAAAAGTGTGCAACAGTAGTGATACTTACATCTCAAAAATTAAATTTGAACTACAAAAACTGTAAAGAGACAAGGTTATTATATGACAATAAAAGGGTCAATTCAAGGAGGATATAACAATTGTAAATACAGGCATGTCCCACATAATGACATTTTGGTAAATGACAGCTCATATATACAGTGGTAGTCTCTGAATATTATAATAGAGCAGAAAACTTATCTCTTGCTAACCTTGTAGTCACTGGAACTGTGATAACATCTTTGCACAATGCCTTATTCATGTGTTTGTGGTGACACTACTGTAAACAAACCTGTGTTTCTAGTCAGATAAAAGCAGATCCAATTATGTATGGTACATACTTGTTAATAGTTCATTACTGGTTTATTCACTTAATATATTTTTATTGTTATTTTAGAATGTATTTCTTGTGCTTATAAAAAAAGAATTTACTGTAAAATCAGAGGCTATGCTGAGCTGGTACTAGTCATTCCTCTTGTTTTACCTTTGTTGATTATATCAAGAGCTCATGTTAAACAATTGACCTAGATCATCTGAATTTATAGAATTGTATTTTCTTGTTTGCTCAATGACAATATCACCTAAGGACACATTTTTGAGAACTATATTCCTAAGGATAAGTGACACTGCTTATATGTATATACCTGAAACTGGAGGACCCAAATATATAAAACAAATATTATTAGTTCTAAAGGGAGCAATATATTACAATACAGTAATAGTAGGGGAATTCAACATCCCACTTCCAGCAATGTTCAGATCCTCCAGATAGAAAGTCAACCACGACACTCCAGATTTAAATTGAATTCTAGACCAAATGGGCCTAACAGACATTTATAGAGAGAGCATTCTATCCAACAGCTGCAGAATACACATTCTTTTTTATTGCACATTTTCCAGGACATATGTGGGGTCACAAAAGAAATCTTGACAAATTTAAGAAGTTAAAAATCATATCAAGTATCTTTTCTGAGTATTATGGTATAAAAATAGAGCTGGAATAACTTCAGAAACTTTACAAATACACAGAAATTAAACAACATGCATCTGAACAGCTCTGAGACCTTGGTCTGGGCAAAGATATTTTTGGATATGATCTCAAAAGCAAAGGCAAAAAGAAGCAAAAATAGACAAACAAGATTACATCAAACTATAAAACTCCTGCACAGCAAACAATTAATAAAGACACAACCTACAGAATGGGAGAACATATTTTTAAGTTGCGTATCTAACTAGGAACTAATATGCAAAAGATTGAGGGAACTCAATAACAAGATAAGAAAAACAAATATAGATAAAAGTGCAAGGCACATGAATGGAAACCTCTCTAATGAAGACATGCCAACAGGCATACAAAGGGATACTCAATATCACTAATCATCAGAGAAATGTAAGTCAAAACCATAATAAGTTATCACCTCACAGCTGATGAAATGGCCATTATTAAAAAGACAAAAGAAAAAGTGTTGTTGAAGATGTGGAGACAAGGGAACCCTTATTCACTGTTGGGAATGTAAACTAGTTCAACACCAAGAAAAACAGTATCGAGATTCTTCAGGATATGAAAAATAGAAATAAGCCTGGCACAGAAAGACTAAGGTGAAATTTAAAAGAGCTGATCCCTTAGAAGGACAGGGCCAGGGAAGAATGGCAGTTATCAGAGGCTGGAGTGGTTACAGAGGTGTGGAGGACAGAGAGAGATGCTGTCAAAGATACACAATCACAGTTAGGTGGGAGACAAAAGTAATATGTCCAGAATAGGCTAATCTATGGAGACAGTAGGTAAGTAATTGCCAGGTGGTAGGGATTGAGGAGAAAGAATAGGAGGGGAGGAGAGGGGGAGACAAATTGGAGTGACAGCTAATAATTACTAAGTTTCTTTCTGAGTAATAAAAATGTTCTACAATGGTTGTGGTAATGGCTGCACAGTACTGTGAACATAGTTTATTTTGTTTTTGTTTTTGTTTTTTGTGATGCTGGATATCAAACCCAGAGCTTTGCATGTGGTAGACAAGTGCTCTACCACTGGGTTACATTCCCAGGCTGCAAACATACTAGAAATCATTAGATTGTATACTATAAATGAGTAAATTGTATGTCAAATATGTCTCAATAAAACTGTTAAAACATAAAAATGAATAAAATAATTCTAATAATTTTAAAAACTGATAAAAACAATTCCTTTATAGTTTTCATGAATTTAATTTCTGGTATTTATAAAATCCTTAACTCAATTTGACAATTGAATTAAACTGTGAAAATTATAGTTAGTGCATTTGCAGTAATAGTCCCTTAGTTTTAAAATATTTCCATCAACTCATTAGTTAACATGATTAGGGCATCATCTGAATAACATTTCTTTGGGAATTACTGCTCCAATTTTATTGATGAGAAAATGGAGACAGAGTGATACAAAATGACTTTCCCAAGATTATTTAATGAGTCGGTGTCAGACTCAAAGGCCAAATTCCTACCTCTTAGTTTTGCACTCATTTCAATAACACCCTGACCCCCCAGCATTATCTGTAATTACTCATCACCACTGTTTAATTTTATAAAGGTCCTTAATTCTTAACCATTAAGATGCATTTTATTAGGTAGACAAAATATAAATTAGAGATTAATTAGGCTGAAAGTTTTCCATTTGGAATAGTATGTTGAACTAATCTTCCAAACCTTTCACTTTTAGAATATGACTTTAAATGAGTATATTTAAATAGGTGGTGAAATTCTCCTAAAATTTGGAATTCTGTAGTTACCCTCTACATACGACTTTGCTCTTAAAAGTGTTTGCCCAAGTAGTTAATTGGAATAAAAATATAAAGGTAGAATTCGTTAATTACATTTCTTAATACTAGATGAATATATATCTATAATTAGGTGACTAGTTAAAAGAAAACAAATGCATGATTCTATGTTAGGAATTGGGATTTGGGGAGCCTGAATTAGGGAATAACTCCCATAATCCTCCTTCATGTGATATTGATTAACTCACAATTTTGACTTAATACAAAATCCTCTGTTGACAGTGGTAAGAAAGGAAAAATAGGTTTGTTTTAGAAAGCCAAATTTTGTTACCATGAAATCATTCTACAGACACTATATAATATGCATTATGTATTTCATATTATGTATTTTATATAAATACACGTGTGTATATTAGTGTGTATACACACACAACAAAGACAAACTTCAGCAACTCATTAGGAAATGAAATAAGTCATGGCTCAAGGATTCACCTACTTTAAAAATCATTTTGTCCAAATATAGCTATGCAGAAAAGTAATACATTGTATTATGTATTTTCACAAACTGAACATACTATACCAGATACATTTTACCTTTTGACTAATTACAAATATTTTTTGAAAGATATAAAATGTACTGTTAGGAGAATTCAATTATTTGCTAGCACTTAAAAATGTTTTTTAGGTCTCTTTGATGTTATTTTCAATAAAGGAAATATATGCATTTTCCAAAGTCATGAGATGAGGCATCTTTCTCTTGCGCTTGACAATGGCTTTGTCACGGGAATGGTGAGTAGTAAATTTTCTCTTTGACTTATATAAATAGAATTGTATTTGCATAGAATATATTTTTCTATATAATACTTTTATACAATTATCAAATTATATTTTCCTTTTGTTTATACTTGTATTCTACATTTTTCTGTCTTTTGTTTCATTAATTTTTGAGATTCTGATGCATAAATGATCCTAGATTCTAGCAAATGAAATTTAAACTAGAAGAAGTATACCAATTCTCCAGTAACACTGAAACTTGTAATGAGCTTTCCAAAGGACTTCTGACTTTTCAATGGCCCCTTTAGGGAACATATTATCAGGAAAGAAAGCAATAATCTTGCCTAGTTATGCTTTGTATTGCTTAGTCTAGGTATGAAATGTAGCTTTTAATATATAAAACTGCCTTTAGAATGAATGCATATTATTTATTTTGAAAAATGAGACTATAGAAAAACTGATATGCACTCTTCTAATTCTTATTATGTATCATAACATTTAAACCTTAAATTCGCCCTATGAGAGAATCCACTCTTTAACAGTGAATTCTGTTTAACAGAAGCTGAACATGCTCTATTGCCCAGGGTCACAGGGTAGTAAGTGTACTTACGAGAATTGAACACAGACAATCTGACTGCAGCTACAGCTTCCTCATACAATGTTATAAAATTTTACATAATGATTTGAACTCAAAACATGTTATTTAAGGTAAGGGAAAATACTTATGTAATTTGTAGCTCTGAAATTTAGACTAAGTCATTAATCATTTGAATGTTCTCCATAAAGGCATTTCTCCTCTGCTTTGGACTTGGCAAAGTATCTTCTATTCTACTTCATAGCACATCGCATTACAAAGGCCATAGTGAATACTTAATAAATATGAATGTATTGAGTTTGGAGTCTACTCGGTTGAATTAAGAGTTGAAGAAATGTTCCATTATTATAATTTTCTAAAATAAAATTAAGACTAAGCCTCTATCCCACCAGGTTGCACTAGATGGGTGGGAAATAGTATCTAAGTTATTATGAGACTTAGTTTGTTTCCCCAAAGATTTCACCTGTCACCGGGCCTTAGAGTATCTGATCTCCGCCTTTGTAGTTGTGGTCCATGCTGGTTGCTATGATATATTCATGAAACATCACCTGTTTTCTTAAAGGTAAACAGCTCTACTAATAAGAACAAATAAAAATATATTTTAAAAAACAAAGATAAACAGTTCTGTTACTCCCCTACCATACGGGGGATTGAACTTTGCTGAGGTTCGTAGACCTAGAGTCTTGGGTCCAGCCAGTCAAGGGGCACTGGTGAGCCCTGCTGCTGCTTTGGGACACTGTAGGGAGATGGGGTAGGCCCTGAACCAGGAATGTCTTCCTATTACATAACCTCCTAAATTTGTTTACTGTTTTGAAAGTAAAACCTGGAAATGAGATAAGACTTTTGTTAAATTCAGGTTTTGGTCTTGAGTTAGGAGAATTTAAATAATTAAATGAAAATTAAACAATAATCAAATACACATTAACATCTCATTAAATTATCCTGCTACTAGTGTTATTTTTATTGTTATGCAACATCTACCATGGTCCTGAGAAATCAAGAGAAGAAAGTTTTTGGTGTAAGTCACTGACAATAAGGACAATAAAACCAAGGAATAAAAACAATTAAATTATAAAAGCATGACATTCTGTAAATAGAATAAAGATTGCATACCTTGAAGTAGATCTGTATATACACATGATGTGAAGGCATTTTAAATTTAATTGTTTTCTCTTGGTAATTCAGAGTTGGGTTTCAAGTTTTTTCCATTTTCTTTTAGCCTAGCGGTGGAGCCTCCACTGAGCTGCAGGTGCTTTATCAGCCCAGCCGCCGTGCACTTCTTCAGTCAGCAGTGATTCCTGGCCAAATGGTGATTTTTGATCGTCATGGAAAAGTAGCTGATGAGTCATCAGGAGGCTATGCAAATCTTTCAAAAGAATTTGTGATTTTTGTCAAGGTAAAATGGAAGAAAGTCATCAAAGATTTTATTGCTAAGTACCTATTTTCTTTGCTTTATTGAGAAAAAAATTTGACTTGAATCATGACTGCAGTAATGAAATCTCTTTCCACTAGGTGGCATTGATGCCTACTTCCATTCTTTTTACCCAGATTTTGAAAAGCAGTAGGGACCACCACTTTTAAGTGAAAGAAACTGTGATGGGAGTAACAGCCTATGCCCAACTGAAGTTGGATTTTAAAACTATAGATATGGAGATTCTTAAAAGTTAGAGAATCTTGCATCTGGGTGCCAAGCAATGTAAATATTAATCTTTTCTGATAGTTAGGCTTAGTACCTTTGATTGTTAGGTGTGGTGTGATAATTTCCTAAAGTTTATATCTCTTTCTTTCCAGTGTTTATGAATTTATTTAAAAACTAAGATTTCATATTAATATACTAAAAATGTATGAGATTGCTTACTTTACTGAGAGTTGCACCACATACAAGACTAAATTAATCATAAAGACACTGACAGATACTATCATCTGTATTTTAAGGTGAAGGAAAAGATTTTCAGGGATATTAAGAGTCTTGACTAATATACTATAGTTAGCAAATGGTGGATTATAATTCAAACAAGACTGTATTTGTCTTTAAAATATTTTATACGTCCTATATAACTGCTTGTTATTTTTCTCAAAACAACATAATTTAAACTCAGAGTATATTATTTAATAATATTCAAACATAAAGATTTTGTAAATATATATGTTTTTAAATTATTAAATATTTCATTTTACTCAGGAATATTATATGGCAATATATATTTTGACATATGCCTTTGACCATATTTTTAATTTTCTTAGCTTACAAAAATTGAATATTGAATTTAAAGGTTAGACTATGAAACTTTGAAGGCTCTGGAAACATATCAAATTTTTCCCCCCAGAAATGTATGTATTTTACCCCTGTGGAAGTAAAGCTAGCTATGAAGGTAGAGGGTCTACATAATCACTTCCCTCTGACACCAACCTCAGTGTTTGGAGTTCCCTGAGACCACTATCAAGACTTGATCCTTCACTGAAAGGACCCACAGAATCACTGAAAGTGATTCAGCACACAGTTACAGTTTATTACAGTGAAGGATATAGATTAAAATCTGCTAAATGAAGAGGATCATAGTGTAGAACCTAGAAAAAGCAGTAATGTGGAACTTCCTGTTGTCCTCTCCCCATGGAGTCAGGTCAGGGTTACTTCCTCAGCACTGATGTGATGACACACACAGTATTGTGTGTGTCCAGGGAAGCTCACTTGAACCATGGTGTCCAGAGTCTTTACTAGAGTTCCATCATACCGGAAGTTCTGTGACTGGTGGCTGATCTCAGTCTTCAGCCCGTTAAAGGTCACTTGATACCTTGTGACCCAAAGCCCCACACCCTAAGTGTCTGGATCATGGCCTCAAGGCAAACAAGACACTCCTATCAGGCACTACATTTCTAGGGCTGACAGATTACCTTTTAGAAGCTGAGGCAAAGGCCAGACTTCTTTGGGTAAGGATACATTCCTTACTACCCAAATCCCTTCTGCAGTATAGGCAAATACCTATCTCATTGACCTCAGTGTTGAGTATGGTTCCTAAAGACTAAAGTCTTTGACAACTTTCTAGAGAAATAAACATTTAATTTTAGCATTTAAAAAAAAATTACTAGTATGTATTACTTTTCCTTGTTTATATTTGCATCTTACTGTAAGCTCGGGGGCACGGTTAGCGGCCAAATAAAATCTGACAGAAAGTGGCCGAAACTTGGCTCTCGGGTGAAGTTCCCAGACCCCCTGGGTACAGTTCAAGTAGGGACCCGGAGAAAAATCACACGTGGCCCTGACTGCCCAGGGTTTTTATAGGTCGGAATGGGATGGGGTCCTGTTGAGTGACAGGTAGATGTTAAGGGTCAGTGGAATTTTCTAGCCCACTCGATTGGTTACCTTTGGCGGGCTGGCTTTTGTCTCAGCTGCTCTGCTCTGCCCCCTACAGTCGCCTAAATTCCAACCTAACACGATTTGTTTTTTGCCATTTTGCTACAAAATTAGTGTATTTATAGTTAACTTTCAAGAGCTTTTTATATCTTCCTCCTAAGTTAATGATTGCATACGGTTTACTGAAATATACCTTTGGTGTGTTTGCTATCTCTTTTCACTCATTCTTATTTGCATACATTTAACTACTATCCAAAGAGTGCATTCCATAATTCAGGTACTCTTATAGCATAATCTTTTTATTCTACATTAATACAATGTTAATAATAATAATCATAATATTAATATAATATTAAAATTACTTATAGTGACTATTGTGGGAAATAAAAAGTTTGATTAGTATTTGTATTTAACTTTAAATGTAAAATTACTGGGGATGTTAAAAAACAAAACAAAGAAAACCGGAAAACTCCCACTCCCCCCCCCCCAAAAAAAAAAAAAAAAAACCAAAACAGCCAAAGGGGAAATAGAACAAATGGTTACTAGCAGTTAACATGAGGGACAGATTCGCAGCCCCTTGACAAACAGGAGGTGAGGGGAAAGGGGATGACCTGACCAACCAAGATAAATAGCATAAGTGCACTTACCCCAAGAAGACCTTCCAGCCCCAAGAGAACAACTACAGGTATATTTCTTTAAATAACCCAATAGGAGACAGTAAAACTTAGGCAAACTTTGGGAAGACTATACCTCATAATACTTGACCAATGAGGATCCTGGGGATTGACCTTGCAACCTAGGGAATAAAATGCTGATTATAACCACTGTGGATGTGCCTGCTCATTCAGACTCTGGATCTTGCAAGACCATCAGTAAAAGTCTTGCTGACCCCCTTTTTCTTAGTCCATTCTTTGGGTATGGGCAGGTGAGCTTGTTTCTCACACTGAGTTTCCTTAAGAGAAATATTTGTGGTCTTTTTTTTTTTTTTTTTAACCTTTTAAAAAAGATCTCTGTAAATCTGATGCTCAGCCTTAAACTTGCAATAATCATTGAAGAAAATTGACCTCTTTTCATCTTGTTTAGCTGTTTTGCAGTTAAATTTCTTTTGCTCATTCTCAGCTGCTTAACTTCTGATAATATCCTGATTACTGCAGCCTCTGTGAGACAATTGATTCTATCGCCATCTCTCCCGTGAAACTTGAACCTGTTATTTACTGCCTTTTTGTTGTTTGTTGCTCTGAAGGGGGTGTTCCTCAACAGTGCTGTGGTTCTACTTGCTACAAGTGTGTGCCAGGCCCTGTGTCTCCAGCCTGATGGGACCTGCACTGGCGCAGGAAACCATTCTGAAAAATCCTACTGGAAAGTGCATAAAATCAGCTCTGGGATTTGCATGTTTGAAAGTGTGAAAAATGCACGGATGTATCTGAGGATCAAGGATGGTCGGTGTGATGGCACAGTAAGCATCTGCTCCTATTTCTCTCAGCACATGTTTAAGACATTTGCCAGTAATAGACACAAAAACACTGCTTTCTGAGGGTTTTGATTTTTCATTTTACCTACGGATATTTTGGAAATTGAATGTTATACGTGGTAATCCCCCTTGACTGACATTTTTAATAAGTAGGGAGACAGCCACATGCCTGGTATAATAATAGAGAGATTCCGACTCTCTGGACAGTGCTTCTGAAATATAGTTTGCATACAAATTACCTGGGAATTGTGTTGGAAAGCAGATTCTGATTTTGAAAGACTGAGATGGGAGCTGAGTGTCTACATTTTTAACAAGCTTTCAGTCTTTGCTGTTGATGTCCATCTACAAACTGCACTTTCCAAACCAAGGCTCTAGAAAATCCCAGTTCAACAATGCATTCTTGCTGCTCCTTTTAGTGCCTGGATTTCCACCATTGGAAACCCTATACCTTCACTAAGGAAGAAAGTTTAAATCCTATGCAAACTGGTGAGGGTTGTCAGGTGAAGAGTGTTGTCAGGTGATGAGTCCGAAGGGCCCAAAACAAAAAAAGATTTCTGAATGGATATTAAAGCCTTAACTCAAATCCCAGCACTACCCCCAGGTACCACAACATTCAGCTTACAACCAACCAGTCCAGAAGGTACTTCTATGAACTGTCCTATTCCAAAACTTTCTTCACTTCATATGATCCTGTCCACATTTTTCTACATTCAATGTAGGTTCAGGGTAAACAACTTATGCTTTCCGTCCCCACTTTTTTTTTTTAATAAAAGTACTGAGTTCTAAGTCCCAGGCATTTTTCCAACTTCTATCTAACTTTGTTGCTAAGAAGTTGAAGGAATCTGTGCCAGCACTTGTCCTTTGATTGGCTAATATGTATAACAGTTCAACAAACCCTTTTACTTCAGTTTCCTGAGTCTCAAGAGGTGTGTGTGTGTGTGTGTGTGTGTGTGTGTGTGTGTGTGTAAGCACACACATGCTTTCATAGTTCAACCCCTTACAAATATTAGTTACCTTTCATTTTAAAATTTTTACATGTGTATTTTGAGTGAAGAGGAAAAATTAGATCAACTGCAATGAGAGAATATTTCCTAATTTCTATAAACTAAACTTTTGTCTGTGAACAAGTGTCATGCTAATGTGGGGTGTGCCTGTTGTATCTCTTTGGTACACTGATCATTCTGGTATACTGAGCTTATTTTTCCTACAACTCCTACATGTTTTTTGTTTGCCTCTGTACTCCTTAGCAAATTCCAGCCATGTTGTTTTGAGTCATGTTTTTTTTTCTTTAAATTAACCACCTTACAATTGTCCCTAGTGAACTGCATGCTGTTTGTTGCTAACTTGAATCTCTACTACATCAAAATCTATTAAAGTGATTTACTCCTACAGAATAAGACTTTTATGGTAACAGAAATAGAAACATTTGTTATAAGATCAGCATCAATTGATTTAAATGTGTGTTTGCCTATAAGAAATGTTTTCAAATGTACAATGGCAAACACATTGGAACCAGTAGTGCTTTCATTAAATTCAATTTATTATAATACACATTTTTGAGTAGCAACCAGGACTGAGGCACTGTTATATTTTTCAAGTACAGTGATAGGAGCTTGCATTATCATTTCCCTTTGAATGCATCTTAAATCCCTGTGGATAAGATAAGCATGCTTTACCATAGCTTCTAAACATATGTAAAATAGGCTAATTAAGAGGATTGTTACCATTTTATTTTCAAGAGCAATGCCATTCCAGAGTCTAGTGATTCCTGGTCAGATACAGCAAAAGTGAAAAATGATGTTCTTTGTTGTTATGCATGTATGTCTAGAGCAGGCTGTGACCTGCTCTGAGTTACTCTATTTTGTCCCTGATTGCACTTGCCTTGAACTACTCCATTTGGGTACACGTGCCAGGGTAGAATGACTCTGTACCTTGTTGCATGTAAACAACCACCATCTGTTCAGCATACGCTTAAGGTACAGAAGGATAAGTAAATTATTGGAGCTAATAAAAAATTACCACCTGTGAACTTCCAAATTAAATCAGGGGCACAACAACATATGGACTTATTGGATCACATCAGAGCCACCAGACACATGGACTTACCAGGTCAATGAATGTTGCAATCACCTCATCTAAGATATACCAAAGAAGGGACACTGAGGTATGTCACAGAGACCCCTGGTGTACATGTCATAGATCACCAGAAAAGGAACTTCAGACTCTGTCCCAAGCTTCAGCTCAACACAATCCACCCCACTCCCACAGGCCATTTGATGCTAATCTTTAAAGTATGAAAAAATGTTTGAAGAAAATACAGAGGGCCTTCAGGATAGCAACAGAGACTTTCTCCACTCAGGAGCAAACATGCTTTAAGAAGGAAATAAATCATTGAGTGATTCATCTTGGAAAAGAGAAGGCTGATAAGTAGCATTAACAGTACTCTGTTGTACAAAATATGTATTACTAGGATGAAAGAGTCTTGTTTGCTTTGTTCATTAAAATATCACAAATCCTAAGCAAGGATATTTTGTAGGTAGTTAACAAATATGGAGTGAAAAAGAAGTTAAAATAACAACTGGGTAATGGTAACTAGGACTTATCCTTCTGCAACGGGGCCAAAGAGAGAGAAATGTGCATTAGATGTTATATTAGCCTGCAGTGGTGTGAGCATGCATTCCAAAGTAGCTTTGTTCAGTTAGTATTTGCTACTAATGATTAAGAGGGCACAGAAGAATACTTTTGCATTTAGAACTCACATATTTTATTTCCCATCTACATCCTTTTAACCAGTTGATATTTGGATTAGGTGTAAAAAATATTTTTAAATGAAAAAAGGAAAGGGGGAATATAGGAAACTTGAAATGTTTATTGTTTTAAAATTTAGTTATATTACATTTAATTTTCATTCTGGTCACTGATTTCACTTAATTCAAGGTTAAAAATATCATTTCTTGAGGTGCTATTGGAGGGAACACATATGTGCACAATAGAGAATACTGGCAAATCTGCAATCCGTTTAAATTGTGGTTCAACTGCTTGTTTGAAGGATTAGGAGAGACTATTGAATTCAGTGGAGTAACACAATTGGGAGAAGTTTCTTGGAATTGTGAATTTTAGAAGGAATAATCCCACATTTCTAAAGAAGAAAGGGGAGGACATTACATGAACAAGTTGTGAACTTAGATGTTTGCAAACCAGAGAACTGTTTTTAGGGGCCAACAAGCATTTATTGAGTATCTACTGGGAAGTAGAAATTGCTGTAGTAAACATAGTAGGCATCCCACTCTCTCTGCATCCTTAGGAAATTTGCAGTCTATAAGGGGCAATGACCAAGTTTCTAACACATAAATTTTTGGAGGACATACCGAAGCCATAACCAAACCATTGGAGTGTGCAATTTCAAATGAGGTGCTGTCTTAACATTTTGGGTCACATGGGTCTTGAGAGATGTAACCTCTGGTTTCAAGGTTCCCAATTCAGTTGCCAAGTTGTAGCAAGTATAGCCTTCTCCTAGACATTCGTCTTCTCAGTAGTTGAGTCTGCTATTAAAGCACAAAATAACATTTGGATGCCCTGATGTTTTTGTGTGAGCTGTGGAGAATCTAGAAAGCTAAATCAATGTTATCTACTCAAATTTCTTCCTCAGATGTTTCAAATCCATCTTATGAGCAACCCCATTTTGCTTTGGTACAGATGCCGCTGGTTATCGATGATGAGTTCTACTTCCTCAAATGTTGAAGTTTGAACATTAGAGAAGCATGCCGAGGCAAGCATATAGAGCAGGTTTTATTTAAAGGTAGTAACACAAACTGCTCCCGGTGGGGAGAAGGGACCATGACTGGCATTCTGGTATCCCAAGAAGTGAGAGGGCCCTGCATCTTTTATAGACTAAAGTTTCCTTTGTTCTCCTGCTCTCTCCCCCTCATCTCTCTCCTTCCTGCCTACATGACTAGGCTCAGGAGATACTGGTGAGATGGCAAAAATGTGACAAGCAGATGGGCAGGCGGAGGGGCCAAATGGAGTGATTGAGGCAGGTAACAGCCCATCGGGCATTAATTAGCAATTCCCTGATGTGGCCTTTTGGAAGGGGTAGTATCAGCAGGTAAATTTGGTAATCAAAGGGCTCTGGAGACACTGACATTCCAATCTCCCAAAGGCAGTCTCCAACTTCCAGAATCCAAACTAGTCTCCATTTCCTGGATTTGATCAGATTCCCTATTATACACTGACTGTCTTCAATTCTAGCTTCAGTACTGTGCTGAACATTAAGATAGTTTAAGAGAAATTTGTAAATTTCTGGGGTGACAACTTCAGCCCTCTGAGATTCTCTAATAAAATATATGGATGTTTCTACTGCCTCTCATTAAGAAACAATTCCATGTGAGGTTGAAATAGAAAATTCATGTCTGCTTTTAGGCCATTTACTCCAGGTCCATACTCCTAGCTCTGCATGGACTTCTCTTCCTGTTGGGTGGAAATTTCCTCTATATCATTTAAAGTATCCACCTATTTAGTGTTTTCAGCATTTAAACTCTGTGGTTTCCAGTCCTCTAGGTTTGGTTCTAGGTATATTAAATCCAATTTTGGAATTTCTTTTAGAAATCATTTTCTTTCAGAAAATAAAAACACCTTCCTTTTCATTATTTGCTAAAGACTTCCTGTAGCCCTTATAATTGGAAACTGAAAGTTTAGGACTATTTCTTTGTTTTAACCTGGATTCTACTTACCCATGATACAAGGAGCATTATAGGTCAGGTAGGTAAGTGAGCCTTGGAAAAATAATCAATGAAAGTATGTCTAATAGTCAAAAATATGATTCTCATTTTAGCCAGTGATTATAGTGATCCAGGCATGTGGTGATGGGGCATGTTGTCTAGGAAGTACAAATGAAATGGAAGATTTGCATCAAATTTGATAAATACCATTGTGGAACATTTAGTATTAATGGGTGATTGAGTATTTATAGTGAAAATAAGGAAAACTATCAACAAATTATGAATAGAGGGGAACTTTCTCTTCTTGATATGATACATAATGGGGACAGGGGTAAGAGAAGAATGGAGGAAATTTGAATTGTGTAGAGGAAAATGTGGATGGGGAGAGAGCTGGGGTAGGAAAGATAGGGGAATGAGACAGACATCGTTACCCTATGTACATGTATGAACATGGTGTGAATCTACATTATGTACAACCATAGAAACAAAAAGTTGTACCCCATTTGTGTACAGTGAATCAAAATTCAGTCTGTAAAAATAAAAATAAATAAAATTAATAAAAAAAGAATATCCATAAAAACCTTACAACTAATATCATATAAATCATGAAAAACTAGATGATTTCTCCCTAAAATTAGGGGCGGAAAAAAAAGGATATTTCTCACACTAATCCTTGCAACATTGTAAAAGACCTAGCTAATGCAATGAGATAGGAAAAGGAAATAGAATGTATAGCGATTGGAAAGAAAAAAAAAATAACACTCTCTTTGTTCATTTATAATATGATTAGGGTTTCAGTCAATTTTTTTTTTTTTTTTTTTTGCCACTGTGGCCAAAAGACCTGATAAGAACAATTTTCAAGGAGAATAAGTTTATTTGGGGCTCATGATTTCAGAGGACTTAGTCCATAGATTGGAGACTGCATTGCTCTGGGCCTGAGGTGAGGCACTTTTCATGGTGGAAAGGTGTGGAGGAGGAAAACATCTCAAGACTTGGTGATCAGGAAGCAGAGAGACAGCTCTGTTCACCAGGGACAAAATATGAACCCCAAAGGCATGCCCCCAGTGGCCTACCTCATCCAGCCAAATCCTATAGTTACACTTAATTAATTCATATCAGGATTAATGCACTGATTAGGTTAAGACTCTCTTAACCCAATCATTTCACCTCTAAGTTTTCTTGCATTGTCTTACACATGAGCTTTAAGGGGATACCTCATATCTAAATCATAACTATTAGGCATATAGAAAATACCAAAGAATTGACAGTAAACCCTAGAACCAATAAGCTATCATAGCAAGGCTGCAATGTACAAGTTAATATACAAAATTCAATTGCTTTCCTATACACTAGCAATGAAAAATTGAAATTTGAAATTAAAAACATGGACAGTTTCATTGGTCTAACAAAAAGATATAAATCTAACAAAATGTATATAAGACTCATATATGTAAAATATAAAACTGGTGAAAAAAATCAAAGAAAATATAAATAAAATGGACAGATTCTACATTCATAGGTCAGAAGACTCAAGGTTATCAGCTGTTTCCAACTGATTCTTAATAGAGAGGCGTCAAAGAATATAGAAGTCAACTACAAGAGCTCCCAATATCCAAAACTGGAACAATTGGAACAACAAAATAAAAAGTATTGGATTATAATCCAAAGTCTGAAATATTCATGAGTCCATACTACTATAAATAAATAATTGAATAAATATGTAAATGGGGCAGAAGAGACAGATCTCTTATGCAGAAGATTCCAAATAAATTGTCTAAGATACTCAGCCTTAAATGGATTGGAGCTTAACTTCCCATTCCTCCAAATTCCTCGGGTGTAGGTTGAATATGAGAACTTTCTCTGTTAGCATACAGTGTGCAACATGGGGAAGGGAGTAACTTTATAGGGGGGAAACCTGAAAATCACTACCTTAGATGATTAGGCCATCATCAACAGTTAACAAATCATACTGATAATGGGTATGCTTGATATGATATGATAAAAATGGAACTTTATGTCCATGGTCTTCCACCCAGTATTTCATAATACCAGTTTAATTATGAGAGAAGCAGACAGATTCCAATAGTGGAGTGGCCTATGAAATATTAACCAGTACTTCTCAAAACTTTCAAGGTCATAAAAAATACAGAGTCTGGGAAAACATCAGAGCCAAGAGAAGACTGAAGGGGAGTCAAGAAAGCTTTTTGAAAGTTTTCTTATAGGATTTCAGAGTTCTAGAAAATGAATTTTGTGAGAATGAATTTAAATTTCTAATAGCAACTATTATTTTATTTATAATAGAAAATTATGTTATGATCTCAACATAAATGTGAGCTTATTTGTCACTGAGAACCATGTGTCTGTCTTTCTGTCTCTCTGCCCCTCAGACTTTCAGAAAGTATTCATGACTACTAAATGTAATGTAGCACCCTGGGTAGGATGCTAGGGAGAAAAGGGATACTAGATAAAAAACTGAGTAGATAGGAATAAAATATCAGTTAATAGTAATGTATCAACATTCCCAAACTACAGGAGTCTGTCTCTGGCACACACTTATTCTACTACCTGTATTATTTTTATCCGTATATGTCATTGTCTTTTGTGCTTGACAATGAACAAATTAATGCCAGAGTCTTACTGTATCCATAGTAAGAATAGGAGATTGAAGCTGCTCAATTCATACTTATAAAATGAGGCAGGGGAGAGAGAGAGAGAGAGAGAGAGAGAGAGAAAGAGAGAGAGAGAGAGAGAGAGACAGACAGACAGACACATGGTTCTTAGTGACAACAAGCTCACATTTGAGTTGAGATCCCTCCTTCCTTCTCCCCATTTTCCCCTGTCCAATCTGGTGAACCTCCACACTGTTCCACTCCCCTACCCCTACCTATTATGGGTCAGCATTCACATATCAGAGGAAACATTCAGCCTTTGGTTTTTTGGGATTGGTTTATTTCATATAACATGATAGTCCCAAGTTCCATCCATTTACTGGCAAATGTCATAATTTCATTATTCTTTATGACTGAGTAATTTTCCATTGGGTATATGTATCATATTTTCTTCATCCATTCATCTGTGGAAGGGCATCTAGGTTGGTTCTATAGTTTAGTTATAGTGAATTGAGCTGCTATAAACATTGACGTGATTGTGTCACTATGGTATGCTGATTTTTAAGTCCACTGGGTATATGGCAAGGAATGGGATAACTGAGTCAAATGGTAGTTCCATTCCAAATTTTCTGAGGAATCTGCCTACTGCTCTCCAGAGTGGCTGAACCAATTTTCAGTCCTACCAGCAATGCATGAGTGTACCTTTTCCCCCACATCCTTATCAACATTTATTGTTGCTTGTATTCTTGATAATTGCCATTTTGACTCAAGTGAGATGGAATCTCAGTGTAGTTTTAATTTGCATTCCTCTAATGGCTAGAAATGTTGAACATTTTTAATATATTTTTTGACCATTCATATTTCTCTTCTGTGAAGTGTCTGTTTAGTTTCCTTAGCCCATTTATTGATTTGGTTATTTGTTTGTTTTGGTATTAAGCTGTATGAGTTCTTTATATATCCTGGAATTTAGTGCTCTATCTGAGGTGCAGGTGGCAAAGATTTTGTTGGCTCTCTGGTTATTTTCTTGTTTCTTTTGCTGTGAAGAACCTTTTTAGTTTGATTCCATTCCTTTTATTGATTCTTGGTTTTACTTATTGTGCTTTAGGAGTCTTGTTGAGGAATTCAGTTCCTAAGGGGACATGATGGAGATTTGGGCCTACTTTTTCTTCTAGTAGGTACAGGGTCTCTGCCTATGTTCTTGATCCACATTGAGTTGAGTGGGAGATAAGGGTATAATTTCATTTTACTACATAAGGATTCCAGTTTTCCAAGCACCATTTGTTAAATAGGCTGAAATACATATATTTCTCTGATATTTGTTTATGGTGTTTTGTCTAGTATGAGATAAATGTATTTGTGTGGGTTTGTCTCTGTGTCTTCTGTTCTGTACTGTTGATGTTCATGTCTGTTTTGGTGCCAATATCATGCCATTTTTGTTACTATAGCTCTGTAGTATAATATAAGGTCTGATATTTCGATGCCATTTGCTTTGCTTTTCTTGCTGAGGATGGCTTTGGCTATTGTGGGTCTCTTATTTTTCATGACTGCTTTTTCTATTTCTATGAAAAATGTCATCAGAACCTTAATAGGAATTGCATTAAATCTGTGTAGTGCTTTTGGTAGTATGGCCATATTGAAAATATTTCCACCTATCCAAGTACATGGGAGATATTTCCATCTTCTAAGGTCTTCTTTAATTTCTTTCTTTAGTATTCTGTAGTTTTCATTGTAGAGATCTTTCACCTCATTTGTTAGATTAATTCCCAAATATTTTATTTTAGTTTTTGAGGTTATTGCAAATGGAATAGTTTTCCTAATTTCTTTTTCAGTTGATTCATCACTGATGCATAGGAACACAATTGATTTATGGGTGTTGATTTTATATCTTGCTACTTTGCTGAATTCACTTATAAGTTCTTGAAGTTTTCTGGTGGATTTTTTTTTTGGGGGGTCTTCTAAATATAGAATCATGTCATCAGCAGATAGGGATAGTTTGAGTTTTTCTTTTCCTATTCATATCCCTTTAATTTCTTTTGTCTGTCTAATTGTTCTGGTTAGAGTTTCCGGAACTATGTTGAATAGAAGTGGTGAAAAGGCACATCCCTGTCTTGTTCTAGCTTTTAGAAGGAATACTTTCAGTTTTACTCGATTTAGAATGATATTTATTGGCCTTGGGTTTAGAACATATAGCTTTTACAATGTTGAGGTACGTTCCTAATATCCCTAGGTTTTCTAGTGTTTTGAACATGAATGGATGCTGAATTTTGTCAAATAATTTTCTGCATTTTTTGAGATAATCTTGTGATTCTTGTCTTTAAGTCTGTTGATGTGACAAATTATGTTTATTGAACCAACCTTGCATCTCTGGGATGAACCCCACTTGATCATGGTAAATGATTTGCCAGTATTTTATTAAGATTTTTTGCATTTATATCCATCAAGGATATTGGTCTGAAATTTTCTTTCCCTGATGTCTTTTTGATTTTGGTATCAGTATGATACTAGTTTCATAGAATAAGTTTAGAAGGGTTCCCTCCTTTTTTATTTCATGTAAAAATTTGAGGAGGATTGGTGGTCTTCTTTGAAAGTCTGATAGAACTCACCTGAGAATCCTTCTGGTCCTGGGCTTTTCTTTGTTGGTAGTTTTGATGGTATCTTCAATTTCATTGCTGAAAATTCATCTGTTTAAATTTTCTGTGTTCTCCTTCAGTGTGGGTAGATCATATATTTCTAGAAATTTGTCAATATCTTCAAGATTTTCTATTTTATTAGAGTATAAATTTTCAAAATAGGTTCTGATTATCTTCTGTATTTCAGTAGTGTCTTGTGATATTTCATTTTTCATCACAAATTTTAGCAATTTGAGTTTTGTTTCTCTTTGTTACCTCAGCTAAGGGTTTATCAATTTTATTGAGTTTTTTCAAAGAATCAACTTTTTAGTTAGTTATCAATTATTTTGAATTATTTCTTTTGTTTCAATTTCATTGATTTCAGCTCTGATTTTTAATTATTTCCTGTCTTGTACTTTTGGTATTGATTTGTTCTTCTTTTTCTAGGGCTTTGAGACTTAATGCTAGGTTATTTATTTGTTGACTCTATTTTTTAATGAATGAACTCTATACAATGAACTTTCCTCTTAGCACTGCCTTCAGAGTGTCCCAGAGATTTTGATATGTTGTACCACTATTCTCATTTATCTCTAAGTATTTTTTATTCCATCCCTGATTTCTTCTGCTATCCACTCATCATTCAATAGCATATTATTTAGTCTCTAGGTGTTAGAATAGTTTCTATTTTTTATTTTATTGTTGATTTCTAATTTCATTCCACTATGCTCTGATAGGATGCAAAGTATTATTTCTGTTTTTTGTATTTGCTAAGAGTTGCTTTGTGGCCTAAGATATGGTCTATTTTAAAGAAGGATCCATGTGCTTTGGTAAGAAAGTGTATTCAGCTCTTGAATGGTTGAAATATTCTATATATGTCTGTTAAGTCTAAATTATGAATTGTATTTTTTACTTCTATAGCTTCTTTATCTAGTTTTTTGTTTGGAGGATCTATCCAGTAGTGAGAGAGTTATGTCAAAGTCACCCAGTATTATTGTGTTGTGGTCTATTGGCTTCTTGAAATTGAGAAGGGTTTGTTTGATGTATGGAGATGCTCCAATATTTAGTGTATAACTATTTAAGATTGTTATGTCTTCTTGATGTATAATTTCCTTAAGCAGTAGGAAATGTCCTTCTTTGTCTCTTCTGACTAACTTTGGCTTGAAGTTCACTTTATCCGATATGAGGCTAGAAACCCCAGGTTGTTTACAAGGTCCATGTCAATGATATGTTTTGTCCTATCCTTTTACCTTGTCTTGAATGTCTTTGCCTATGAGGTCTCTTGGAGACAGCATATTGTTGGATCTTGTTTTTTAATCCAATCTTCCATTCTGTGTATTTTGATTGATGAGTTTAGGTCACTTACATTCATTGTTATTATTGAGATATGATTACTATTAGAAATTTTAAGTCATTCCCACAAAATTCACTTTCTAGTATACAGAAATCCTATAAGAAAACTTTCAAAAAAGGAATGGTTAAACATTTTATAATATTAGATTATAAATGCTTTTAAAAAGGGAGATGTCATTATAATGTTCTGATGGTTATGTAGATTATTTTTGGACTCTTCTTTTCTGAATGTTTTGGTATGTAGTCTTTGAGAAGTTTATTTACACCCTATAAAACCTTAGCCTGGAAAATGCAGAATAATACTGAAAATTGTTTTATATTTAAATGTAAATGAACTTGGGATATACTGCACTTTTTTTCTATAATTTCAGAGTATATTTGAAGTCACATAATTATGTTTCAGTCAATGATGTACTGCATGCATGATGGTCATACCTTAAAATTATGATGGAGCTGAAAAATTCCTTTTGGCTAGTGACATCATGGATGTCATAATGTTGGAGGACAATACATGTGGAATACTGTTGTAAACAAACTGTGCTGCCAGTTGTATAAAAGTATAGTGCATATAATTACATACTGTATGTGATACTTGATAATAACAGAGCTATGTAACTGGTTTATGTATTGTCTTACTACATTTTTATCATTCTTTTAGAGTATTCTTATACTTTTATAAAAAGCAGTTTACTTTAAAATGGTATGCTGTTATACCATCCTGTATTTTCTGTATCTCCTGATAACATCATTTTCTGTTTTGCTTGATTTAATCTTTTAATCTAAATTTTTTTTTGTTTGTCATGATTCTAGGAGCAGTAGACAATGTTATGTAAATGGGTGTATGTGTGTGCATGCAAGCATGTGTATTTATATAATGCTAATATGTATGTGTCTGTATACTTATAAATGTGTGTGTACCATATAGCTTAAGTAGTCAGTGTGCTGGACCATGTAGGTTTGTATAAGTGCGTTCTGTGATGTTTGCACAATGACAAAATGGCCTAATGATGCCTTTCTCAGAATGTGTATCCATTGTTAAGCAATTTCACATTTTAGTGTTCTGTACTCACCTATAGAGGTGAGCAACTCTGAAATGAAACCCAGCATACAGCATACTCTTTAGTTGAAGCACCTCTTTGATTCAGAGCCCTTTGTTTAAAGGCATGTGCTCTTGCATTAGGCTGTCATATGATCTGGGTGTCTGAATCTTATGGAACAGGATGTGATTTGTGCAAAAAGTTTCTACATTTATCAAGACAATTTGAAAATGAAGCAAAATCACATTCTTGTGAAGTGACTGATATTAAATTCTGTCGTTCATATTTGCTCACACTTATCAAATCATGTTACCTTTATTGTAGGGTACTGGAGATATTGACTGTCATTTTAAAATTAAGAACAACTTGGAAAATGCATCCATAAGCCTAGAATCCACAAGGAGCCCAGGGTTGTTTGTTGGACTTCAACCAGATGGTCTGGCAAAACCTGTAATTTATACCAAGGATGAGAATGTTTGCTTCTACCCCCAAGTCATCCAATGTACGTTTATTATAAAGTACTTCAACTTTGGTTTGCTTTATGATGGTTTGTGCACAGTGCTAGATAATTTCATCACATATTTTTCTAAGAAAATCTCTGGTGTTAGAATTTATTGTTTAATAATTCTAGAAAAAGTAGAAGAAAAACATAATGAAGACCATTTGCCTCAATTTTTGGGGTAGTTAATGTTAGGTGTAGAGTATTTTGCTGTTGAGTTCCTTTATAACTTTTTAAATTGTGTGTGCATATTTGACTCTTGTTATTTAAGGATATTTCCATATACACTGAGAGAAGAGGAGGCTGTTAGAAATTCTCAGCTTCATTGCTATTAATTTTTAATGCTCTCAGTTATAAAAAAAGAGTTGGCATAAAGATAAAAATAAATGGGATTTGGATTAAAAATAGAATTTAGAAAAAAGTCCAAGGATAGGACAGAAATGTGAATATTTTGAAACTGGTCTCTCTCATATCTAAGTTCAGTTTCTCTAGCAATTTGAAGTGAAGATCTTAGAACTTTTTAAACAATTAAAGTTTAAAATATATTTTCTTGCACACAAAGGTCAATGAGGTGGTGTTATTGTGTTTTTAAATTACTTCAAAGTTTAGTTTGCTGATTTTTGCCTGATGTTGTTCTGTGAGTTTTGGTTTAATCAAAACCTAGATTTTTTTATTCAGTTTGACTCTTATTTAGCTTCTTTTTCTTATCGGAGACCATCTATACTTGTGTGTGTGTGTGTGTGTGTGTGTGTGTGTGTGTGTGTGTGTAATATCCTAGATAAGGTAGTTTAAAACAAAAGCATAAAGCTTGATTTAACAAGACAGTATATCTGGTCCTATTTTTTGCCCTTACCTGCATCAGTTCATTTTTAACTTTTAGTTACTGTATTTAAAACCTTACAAATTATTGGATGAGTAAAACTTAATTTACTGTCATCTATACCACCAGTCTCCCCACACTCTGGTGCTCCACAAGCTGTGAAGTGGCACTCTCACTCAACGAAATGGGCATGCCATCTGCCTCTGGAACTCAGAAGGGAAGCAGGTGACTTGAATACATGCAGAAGGGTACAGGGCAGAGAAGAAGAAGAGTTGTGAGCAATACTTAGCAAGGGACATCAAGTATGCTGGAAAACAACAGGATAAAAGGAGAAATAATAAGGAAGAGGTCAGAGAAGAAAATATGAGAAAGAGAGAGAGCAATAATTAGAACAGGTGACAAAAGGAAAACAATAATATTGGCAAGATGTGATCAATAAATAGCAAGAGGCACATTTTTAAACAGGGAACAAAATAAACATAAATTTTTTTTACAAGCTCCATAATTTAATTTGGTTTTACTACTAGACCAGGTGGTTTTGTTTTGTTTTTATTTTTTGCTCTGTTTACTAGAGAGAACTTCTTGTCTTCCTATTTTAGCAAGGGCGACAATAATACAGAAGACATAACTTTAGAAATCATTTATTGGAGCACTTAGAATTCTAAGAATTTTAAGGAAGAGTATGGAAACATTAGTATTTCTTCAAAAAATAATTAATTTAATAATACCTTCCCATGTTCATGAAAAGAGAATCCTAATGTTAAATCTGTGTATGTACCTCAAGCCCTTCAGCTTCCACAGCAAATTTGAATTTTTTCTATTTGGGACTCTAATGAAAAGTATGCCCATCGAATAAGCTACCATAACTCTTTTGAGAGATTTATTTTGACTCTAATTAATCATTAGACTTTGAACACTTCAGCAAAAGAAAGTGCAAAGAATGGTTCCTGTACCAAGGCTCATGTTTGTTATATTGGAGTGCACCATTGCAAATTCTGTTTTCTGTAAATATTTATCCTTACTTTTACATTCACTTCTTTAGGAAATGCTGGCTTTTCTGTCAGATCAGAAAAACAAAGGAGTGTGTTTTTTTCTCTAAAATTTTTTATTACTCCTTTGGTGCTTAGTACATTGAGTACTGAATGGCACCCCCTTGTGGTATCTCCAGGGCACAGCACACTGCCTGGCTCACAGTGTGCTTAGGGTGTCTGTTGAACAAATGAATGGTATAGCATCGATGGAGGGAGATTTCATGTCTGGGTGTTATTTTTGTGTGCTAGCATCATGCTCCTAATTTACCATCTCAACTTCTGTTTCATCACCTGTAAATGTTACATTGTATTACAGTAAGAACTTTCTGCTTTGAACTTATGAGTAAAAATATTTAGAGTACATAAATAATATGCATATGTGCATAAGTGTACATTGGAGGTGGAAAGAAGCACAAAACCTTAGAATTTTCAAAAAGATTGATGACTCAGAGAGTGTTAACCACTCTTATAGGGTTTTGTCAGGAGTGATAGAATATTTATTCGAACTTTAGTGTTAATTCCGCAAATCATCTTATAATTTTTAGAATCTTTTCCAACTAGACTATCTACCTAGGATAGACTGAAACTTCTCTACATTGAAAAGAATACCCTTGACATTTTTGTGAGTTTTTAATTGTATTTCAAAACAGAGGTAGAGCAGCTAACTCTGTAACTTGTTTTGACAGCATGGACTTTTTCTCAAAGTTCTCTTGAAAGCAGAGTGGAAGTTTTGAGTTGCTCTGAGTAATAAGAGGACTTGGATAGGGATAGCAGTAGGAAGAAAACAGTAAGATTTACTTTTAAGAGACTTTGGTAGAGAACTTCCCAGGGAGAAGTTACTTGCTTGTCCCCAAGCACACACCCTGAATGAATGGCCTGACCTCCTTGGAAGTACATGCTCCTCATGTAAGCATCTATACACTGCTTAGTCTGACTTGGCTCAGGATCACATGGAGGTACTGTCCTGTCCTGCCTAGAACAAGGGTGACCTAATGGACTGGGTCTACCCAGCAAATGGTGAGAGGCTTGGAAGCATAGCTGGGTAGAGGGACAAGAGTGGAGTTTCAGCACACAGGTTCTGAGGGTTAGACAGTCAATGTCCAGGCCCTGATTTGACCTCTTTCTGACTGTGTGCTCTCACAAGTTCTGTACCTCTCCTCTGTAAAATGAGGGCCAAGACTGCCTTAAATTAGTGGTTGTGTGAGAATCACATGAATTCACACATGCAAGATGCTTAGTCGAATCCTGGTACTTAGCAAGTGCTATACAAGTATTTGCTGTTATGATTATTAGACAAAGGAGAGCATCTCATGTATCTTAGATAGAGTTGACATTCCTGAAAGACAAGAAATGTCATCTCATCACCTCTATTAATCAGTTTGGATAGATTACTTAACTTCTATGTGACTTGATTTCTTCATGTATATTTTAGTTAGGATTTGGTTTAATTATTGTGTATTAAGAATTTATAATAAAAGTAATTTATCCCACTACCATTTAGCTGTGCTAACTAGCTTATGCAGCAAAACCCCTTCATTCTCTTTCATGAATTTATAATCACAGCACTATGAACCTTATATACAGGAATAAGTATGAAAAGATCTAACCTCTTGAGTCTACATGACCAGTTATTATGTGGAGCCTATGGAGAGATTTGCTATTTGTAATCTGGATATATGAATCATTTAGAAATTTCATTCATATCCATTGCTCCAGATAATGAGCCAACACTTAAAACTTCATATAAGACCTCAATGCTGGGTATTGTTGAAAGAACTTGAATCAATATAACTGGTAAATTTTCATTAAGTTCAATGTACTGTTACTTTTAGAGAACACTGAGGTAAGTGTGAACATATTTTTATAAGCTTTATGACATAAACTTATGTACAAAATTTGCCTCCTCTTATTCTAGTTCCAGCCCAGTTTTATGGCATGAAATTTGGATTTCATATCCAAAGAAATCTGTATATAAATCATGTTATTAGTAAGTGATTTCAGGTTACTAATAACTAGGCTGTAGTTATTATTAACTAGGCTCTAGTTATTAGTAACCTGAAAAGACACAGGATGAGAGACATGGGTTAGATGTTGCATTTTTATACAATAAGAATTTCTTTAAGGTTCAAGTGTTATGGAAGTTCATATTAAGTATGTTTGGAAAATTGATTTTTGTTTCATCTTAGTAAAATGTAAATATAAGATGGTTCAAGTATAAAAATCTAAATGGAATACTGTCATAGATCCAATTTAGTAGATCCAACTTATGAATACCATAATCTTTTTCATAAAAATATGACAAAATATTATATTATTCAGATAACAAAACAGAGTACATGGATTTAAAATATGCATGCACCAAAAACTTGATATTATAAAAATTACTGTTGTGTAAGTAGTCACCTGTTTTACTTTTTTGTTGTTCTTATTTATAGTACTGGGGATTGAACATAGGGGCACTTTACCACTGGGCTACATCCCTAACTCTTCTCATTTTTTTATTTTGAGGCAGGGTCTTGCTAAGTTGCTGAGGCTGTCCTCAAACTTGCAATCCTCCTGCCATAGCCTCTTGAGGTTGCCTGTTTATTTTCTAAATAGCTTGTATTCAATAAAAATATAAAAGATTTTTACTAGTTAACTGTAAAGTTACAACCTGTCTAGTGTGGTGGCTCTTGATACTACTTAAATATTGGGTACAATGAGACGCTATCTGAAGTGAATAATCATCCAAATCCAGGTATACATGTAATATTTTCTGATAATATTTCCAGTTAGACAATTCCAGTTCTTTTACCTTCATCACAAGTGTTATTTTACATGCTGTTGGTATATTTTCATATTCCTTTTAAATGGTGAAAGTTAGGCAAAGAAAGCATACAGTAAGAGTTGCTCCAATCCAGTCTTATTGGAGGGCAACTCGATAGTTGAATTTTGGACCTCCTGCTGCCCCATCTGGCCAGACGGTAGAGTGGGCAGCCCTTTGTACAAAGAGATAGGAGCATCCTGGTGACACTTCCAGAAACATCTTCTGTGTTCTGAATTTCCTGCCACCATGTTGTATGAAGAGATGTCAGTTTCCTTTTTGAAAGACTGAGGTGGAATGTTGAGAAGCCAGTGGGAAGGGTAGGGAGGTGGGAGATGCTCATTCTCATTTCAGTTCCCCCTGGGTGGATCCTGTTGTGCAACCCTTTCTGTGCTTTGTTTCTAATCTTTGCACTGGCACGTCATCTTCTCTTTTTTATTCTTTATGCATTTTGTACATGGGTCTATTATAACATTCATCCATGCATATCAGAGGTCATTGTTGATGTGTACCCCCTCTGGGATGTAACCCCATCAATGTCAAAAGCCATGTGTTATGCACTGAATTATTTCTAAGGGTATGGCAGTGATTGGAAGATTAGTTTATATCCCCTTTTAAGTTCTGAATTTGACATTAGGATATAGGCAAATGGAACCTTAGTTATATTTAGGAATCTTTTTTTCCTCTATAATTGTTCATTTACTCTCAGTGAATATATTTCTAATTTTCCTTTTACTGTTTGAAAACTCCTTCACTGTCATTGATCTCCAGTTTCGAAGCATTGTATTGTAAATACATGGAGAAAATGATGTTTTGTAGGGTTTGGTGTTTAAAAGATTATTATTATGTGAAACTTATAATACTTAAAGGGTGTATATAACAATGTGTTCATTGACAGTTTTTCAGACATTAGTATTGAGTAGTCTGTGCATTACTCCCTATGATTGTCATTAATTCCATACCTATGAGGTTGTCATGTCTTACTTATGAGTCATCTAATTTGTTGAGTGCAGTTGTGGTATTAAGAAGTAGTTGCAGTTTAACTCATATAGAATTAGACATCTATATAATTTTTTGTTGCTCATGTGGTCTCTCAAACTTGACATTAATAGTGTGAATTGCTGTCACTTAAAAAGTAAGTGCCCAACCAATGCCTGATTCTAAAGAATGAACACAACTTCAACATTGAAATCTTAAATATAGATAGCACTCTTGAGCATACACTATAAAATTGAAGTCATTTTTCAATTAAATTGGAGATCTAGTTTTGAGCAAGTTTCCAAAACAACTTGCTTCTCTATAAAAGTAGCTAATTGGTGTTTTTTTTTGTTTGTTTGTTTGTTTCACTTGAAGGTGTATATTTCTTTGATTTTCATGTTCTGCTAAGATCATATAAAGTTTTGTTTAGAGGATACTTTAGTCAGTTTCCTCTTTTGAGGAAGGCAAACTACCAGATTACCAAAGGAATTAATTTAGAATCTAAGAAGAAACATCTTGAATAAGTCATTTGATTCATATTGAGATGTTAAACTGTTGCTTGGATTTCAAAGCAGTGAATAGGTTTTATAGGAATACCATCCATGCATAGCCTGCTTGTAAGAATAACAAGTCATTTTCTAGTAACTATGTAAGCAGAGGAAAGATTTGACTAGGCATTGAAATAGAAACAATGGGAAAACTTAAACTTGCATAGCTGAGCATATGGTGAGCATTCTGTGAAGAAACAAGTGATTTTGAAAGGATGGCATCTTTTAGAATCTTAATTTCAGTTGGCAGAAAAAACCCAATGGGGATGTCTGCAACTACCAGCCAAGGGGAAGGAAAGATCCATGAGTCACAAAACCAGAATGTAATGCCATCAGAACCTGAGGCCGGAGATCTCTTACCTTCTTCAACTGCAAGTAAGCACCAACTTTTTTCTTCCTCTTTTGGTTCGTTTAATGGCATTACTTCTTCCTAGTTTATATGGCATACATAATATATATGTGTGTGTAATATATACAATATTATATGTATACATATTATGATATATATACATAATATATATGATATGTATACCATATGAACTGCTTTTAAACTTTTTATGCTTAGTTTTATATTGAAAAAGTGCACACATTTAAAAAATGTTTATTTCTTTATCTTAAATTTAATTTTGAGTTTAGAACAATGACTCCAAAAGAAGATGGTATTAAATTATGACATCAGTTGGACTATTATCTACAAAATAGTTCATGAATATATTTTATAAACAAAGTATAAATTCACAACAAAATATAAGCAATAACAGAAAGTAATCTCCATTTTTCTGACAGAAACTGAGGTATGAATAAGGTACTGTAGGTCCTAGAGGTTTGAATTTCTAATTTCTCTCTTTGCCTGTTTGATCATTTTTCTTGCCTTTAAATGTATTACATTCCTCTAACTTGGAGTAAAATGTATGCTGTCTGACAAATTTTGTGTTTTAGAATCTAGTCATCCTTGGGTAAAATGAAATAGTGGACTGCTATTTGGTTCTTTGAACCATGTTTTTAAACCTATCTTGGGAGAAAACTAGAATGTTACCTTTAAAAAAGTGATTTTTGAAAATTAGTTATTGGGTGTGCTACCTCAGACAGTGAACAGATAATACATGTCTCATTGACAAGCCTATGGTATTATAACATCAACCACAGGGAAATTGGCATTTTGATTTTTGCTGCATTGGACTAGTTCCAGTTCTATAATTCCCTATGTTACATCATGAATCCATGTAGCAGGGTGAGAAATTACACTGCATGAGAAACATGTGCTTAGTTAAAATTTCTCACAGAAGAATTAAATATTGTGTCAGGAAGCAGTGGTACCTAAATTAGAGATGGCTACCTCAAATAAAATTAGATGTGGTTAAAAATAGTTGAAGTTTCTAGGAATAGACACATTTTTATGGGTTGCCAAATGCTTAAGAGAAAACCTTCTACATGTCTTATAAAATTTGTCTGTTCTTGCAAAAACATTTTTAAAAATGTTACCATTGTTAAAATTTTAAGAAGTGGTAGGTATATATTTTTGATTGAAGGAGATCAAATGTATTACCTTTGTATAACTATTACAACAAAATACTTGAGACAACTAATTATAAAGACAAAAGGTTTATTTAACCACAGTTTTGGAGATTCAGAGCCCAAATAGTGACATGGAATAGGCTTGGTAAGGATTGCCCCTTGACTGCATCTGTTCCTCAAGGTGCAGATGACAAGGTAAAAGTACTGGGGTAAGCAAAAGATCACATCTGAGACTGCTGCAGAGAGAGACTGGAGTCCTACAGTCCCCTTCAATGGTCTGCCCCCAATGACCTAAGAAGGTACCATCTCCCAAAGATTTCATTATCTACCAATAGAGCCGCCCAGGGGATGAGCCCTTAACAAAAAGACCTTTGGCAGACATATTATTACCCTCATTCAAACCTCAGTATCAATAATTAGCAAAATTGACAAAATTAGGCTTTGTGACATATATAGACATTTTCAAATAATTCTTTCACTTAATCGTCAAATATGCATTATGCATTTAACTAAAAGTCAGATGTAAGGAAATATAGTGGTGAGCAAAACAGACTTGGTCTTAGTCCTCTTGAAGTTTACAGCTGAGTGGGTCAGGTAAACACTAAACCACACAAAAACAGAAGGCTAAAAACTGACAGTTGAGATAGATGAAGGATACATACAGGACATGCTAGACACAAATTAAAATTTGACCCATAATACAATGTAAAAGACTAAGTTCTTCATTGTAGTTAATGGCAATACACCAGAATTGGAGACTGAGCCAAAGACTGAGAAAAGGGAGTCTGAACTTAATTTATTCATGAGCTACTTAAACCATTGGTATACCACAATCTTTTGACTTGAACATGAAATCCTGGAAATCCAGATAATAAAATTGCTCTAATACAAACACCATCTATAAAATGAATGTTCATGATTTTTAAAAAATTTTAACATATTTGACTGCAATAAGACTGGTTTTTATATCATCCATGACCTTAGGTGGGGAAAAATAGTCTTTGTATATGAATGTTATCTAGAAGTTTCTCATTCATTACTGAATAATTAGATCATGACTTCCTTTAGTAGTCTTTTCTCAATTAACAGTTGAAGTAGTTAAAATTGTTTCTTGCAAGAAATACCTTCCTCTTGGTTTTGCAATTTAGCTGTCATACTAGATAGTTTGGTTTATATTAGTCATTCATATGAAAATATGTATGAATTAAAGTATTTTAGAAAACTTATTTCTTACTTTTAAAGATATCTAAAATCAACTATAAGTTTCTGAATAGTATGTTTATCAGTTCCCTTTTGAGATAGGGCAACATATATAGCTTTGGGTTTAGGAATAATAGCAAAATGAATTTGTACTCTGTTCAAAATGCTTATTTATTTTAAAAAAAGCTGGAACTTTTTTCATGTACATCAAAGAGGCTTGAGGATTTAGAACTTACAACACCACATATATAGTAAATATTGCTTTTGTAGTAGTAAATAGAGATGTATTACATTTAGATTTCAGGGTTTTCCTTTAGGTCCAAATTGAATTATCATAGTAGCTTTGTTAAGATGGGGGGATATAAGGAATGAATCTTAGTTTTTTTAGAGAAATTTTTTGTGTTTTATGTCTGACTTATTTCACTTACCATAATATCTTCTGGGTTCATCCACGCTGTTTCAAATGACAGTCTTTCCTTCTTTATTATGGCTGAATATGTACTTAACACATTGAACTCTAAGGATCTAATCCACAGAAATATAATAATTTCCTGCAGCATAAGTTGCAATCATAAAATTCAAGATTTTGGGAAAAAATTTTTTTGAATAACAGGAATTTGGAAACAGTCTAAATATCTACCAACAAGGACCAGTTAATCACTGATAGCACAACCATACTATCAAGTTCTACACTAATATAAGATAGATAAATCCATATAAAATGAAATAGGATAATATCCTAGATGAAAAAGTTAGGTTAAAAAATTAGACTGTATAAAAAATCATAATATTTAAACTTGGTTTAAAAAGACAGTTAAATGTGTATGCAGATATATGTTTATATGTTACTACATTAAAATGCATAGAATAAAGCCTCAAAAGGTTGACAATGGTTAAGTTTGTGAAGGGAGATGGATAATGTCGAGGCTCAGAAAAGAATACCCCAAATACCCAAAGTGAAGGCTTCAGAAGCACATTTTCCTCCCTCTGTTCTTCTCCTGCCTTCTTACACAAGTCATAGAAACTCAAACTCCTCTTTTCAAGGAGAAACCCCTTCTCCAAAGCAAACCATAAAGCCTTCAAATATTACTCTGGTCTTCTTTTTTTATGAAAATTATTTTAAAAATTTGTTCTAATTAGTTTTACATGACAGTAGAAACAAACCTTTCTCAATTTCAAGAATCTAATAGAATACAACACAGTAATATTGGGAGACTTTTAACACATTTCTCTCACTACTGGATAGATCTTCCAAACAAAAACTAAACAAAGAAACTATAGAACTAAATAATACAATCAATAATTTGGACTTAATGGATGTATGTAGAATATTTTATCCATCAACAACCAAATAAACTTTCTTCTCAGCAGCACATTGATACTTCTCTAAGATAGACCATATCTTATGCCACAAAGCAACTGTTTGCAAATACAAAAAAGTAGAGATACTACCCTGCATTCTATCAGATCATAATGGAATTAAATTAGAAATCAATGATAAAATTAAAATTAGAAGACAATCCAAAACCTGGAGATTAGGTAATATGCTACTGAGAATGTGTTTTCATGTGAAAAACTTCTGATATAGGTAGGTGGAAGGAATGCATCCCCATGTACCTTCTACCCAGCTTCAACAATTATCAGCATTTTACTAATCCTATTTTAGTTATGGCCCTTCACAATATCCCACACCATCCCCACTGGATGATCGTAAAGCAAATCCAAGACACCAAACCACTTCATTTACAAACACTTAGGAAACTCATATTTTAAAAAATTATTTAAGGGAGAATATACATTACTTCTGAATAATTGTAAGTTTGGAAACATTGCTTCTAAACACATTCAAGCCAAACATAGACCAAAAAGACTCATGATTTAATGTTTTGAACTGAAACCATCCTAGAAATTTCACTATAAATGCTTATTTTTACAAATAACAAAATTGAGGCCCAGGAAGGTGAACGTGATGGCAGTCTCACCCCAGCACTGTGTCTGCACACGGCACTTGAGCAGGCAGTGTGGCCAGCATGCCAGTCCTTGCTGTGTCTGTTCCAGATGCTCAACAATGGCGCAGGGCAAGTCCTAGTCTATGCCCCGGTGTCAGCTATGGCATGTTCTTTCTTTAAATCTATTTAGGTGTCAACCCTTTAAAACACAGAGAAGCATGGACAAAAAATTATGAAATGTGTTATCCAGTTGAGAAATTCCTTAAAAGCAGTTGTCAGTAAATTAAATTTATTCAGAAAAAAATGTGGAACTCACAAAGCATAAAGGAAAATATTAAAATTATACCACCTTACTACTTCCAAAAAACACTTTAAAATTTATTTGTGTATGTGTAGATATACACATATAGGTTATATTCAGTATTCCATTTCGTGATCTGCGTTTCAGTTAATAGAAGGTAGTAAACATAAGTATTTTAAATAATATTAAGTATCCTTTTATAAAATAATAACTATAAATTCTTTTGTATAGATATACCATAATATATTCACCTAGTCCTTTATTATAACTTGCAGTGGGTACTCATCTATATTTTACATGTTTTTAAGAATAATTTCTAGAAAGGAAATTACTAGGTAATGGATTATATTGATTGCTCTTCCTGTTATGGTCTTAGCTCCTTTTTAATATTACAAAAACCTCACTCCTCATTCAGAGGAAGTATAGGTTTATGTTTTATGCTGCTGTTATTGTAGTAAATTACAATGTGAAAGTAGTGTCAGTTTTCATTTGTGATACAATGAGAACTTGAAGAGACCTTTGATATGACAAAAACAATGGAGAAGTTCACATCAAGATTGCAGAAATAAATGGTTCATATCAGCTATCCTAATCACTTGAAAGTACCTCTTTGTGTTGATCAGAAAACCTACTGGTATTTTCTTTTGTCCTACAAAATGTCAGTGTCCTCCTCTATACAATGACCCTTGCCTTATTGTTTTCCTCTTAGTGTAGTCTCATTTTTTCTTAGTATATTTTTCATATACACACACAACAAAGTATCAAGTGGATTCTTAGCGTTTCTTTTTAGTATATTCTCTTCTGTTTTAGTATTCTCTAAAAATATGGTTTTTAGATTTCTGTGAATATTTCTCTTAAAGTGTGAATCTTCAAAGAGAAGCCTTTATTCTTATAATATCTGAACTGTTAGAATAATGGTATTCCTTTAATGTGGATACATCAGTTAATGCTGTCTTGGCTTGTAATACATGTTTTAGTCATCTTTATTGCATTCCTGAATATATTATCATCATTAAGATATTTTATGTGCAAAACATATAACTGATGCTTTCAATCAAGAGGCAGACTTTTACCTTGATACTGATTAGTTTTTTATCTTCCTGGTATCTATCCAGCATTCTAGCATATCGGGATACCTTTGATTATTTGATCTTATTTTCTCTTTGTCAGCTATCCATACTGACTTTGTTCATTCTGTGATCTGTATAAATGCTTACTATACCTCAAATTGAGAAACTGATATCAGGACTATTTAAGACGGTCCACGTTAATTTTATAGAAATAAGTATTTTTTCCTTTGCAAGTTAACTATAGGGAGAACGCTTTAACTTCTTTTATTTTCTAGATGACTTTACTTTTTTTGAAACTAGGGTTAAGCCATGACCATTTTTATGATATTGTGCTATCAAATGATTAAGGGCACTTGTTTTCAATTGTTGCTCTATATTTTAGTGTTAATGAGCTTGTCTTTTTATGGCCACGCTGTGATGGTGATTCATGCCTTAAGCTGACTTCACATTTGATCTACCTGGGAACTATTAAAATTGGTTAATTTGTTATTTATTTCTGAGTTATTTTTCTTCCTCCAGACCTGCAAGAGACCAGCACCACAAAGGTAGCTGAGCACTTTTGTTTTGTTCTGAGTCAACCTGATGGCAGCTTAATTAAAATGTTCTGTCACCCACACAGAGGATATTTTTGAGTCATCCAGATACGTTTTAGGTTCCATAGATTTTATTCAGGGAGACCCTGAAGGAGTCTGTTGCCTAATCCAACCTGACCATCATCAATATTCTCCCAGCTTAGAGTATTTTAAACTTCTAGTCAACAAAAGCAACTGCTTTTATGGTTCGCAGATGGAGAAATTTATAGTCTGAGACTAATGGACTTTGGTTCATTTCCAAAAGATCATGGCAGTAGATGGTATTCATATTTAATTGATAGCAGTCCAAACTTTAATACATCATTATATATTATAGATTATGCCATATTAAGTCATCAATTTTGTAATATGAGTACACCTTCACTATATGTTTTATTTGTGCAAATGATGTAAGAAAATATTAGCACAGGAAGAAGGAGCCAGAGAGACCATCAACTCATTCACAGATGATATCAAATAAACAAGTATATACACACACATGGACATCCAAAAGACTATAATAGCCAAGGACTCTTGACCTTATTCCAGGACTTTTTTGTGTATTTGTTCACTGTTCAGTATTCATTTTTCACTGGTCTTCCTGCTTCAGTATCTCCTGGCTCCAGCTCACCCATTTTAGACTGATCCTTCTAATACTCGACTCATATTCCTCTCTGTTGCCTGCACAAAGATATGCAGCTCCCTTGCAACTTGCCATACCTTTCATGATCTCATGTAATGTCTCCTTCAGCTGTATATTGGCACCTAAAGTTCTGCCAACATGCCTGCTGCTGCAAACCCCGCCATGCCAGGAATGCTGTTCCTTCTGTCTAGAAGTCCCTTCCCAACTTTCTCCCAAATTTTGACACATCTTTCTATTGTTCCCCTATGAATCCTTTTCTGCCCACTCCTCCACAGTTACCACTTGTTGCTGTCGGTGACATTTGAACTCTGCAGTACTTTTGTTTTCTAGGAATTTATTTGCAGGTTCTGAATACAAATATTTATGTCTTTCTCCACTAGATGGCGTGTATCTTCAGGGCAAGACTTAATCAGTGCCATTATAAGATAATAATAAACCTAACAGGGGTACCCAGTAAATAAAAGGAATTAAATAATGTTTTCTTGAATTGAATAAAAGCGGTCCTTTTACATGATTTAACATATTCATAAGATATTGAATAAATGATTAGCATCTGTAAGAGCATCCTGCTGACCTAGGATCACTAATTATTCTCTTGACTCCAAGGTGTGTTACAGACTTTTTGGTAGGAATCTGGTTGGTTACACTGTTGTCCAACATCTGAGAAAACTGCAAATGTGTTCAACTAGAAATGGTAGGAAAAACTGTTAGATATTCACATGTAATATTTGAATCTTGAATATGAGATTTTATCATAAAATTATGTTGAACCAATTTTTGTGATCTTTTCTAGGTCAGCTATCCTTGGTATTATACCCAGAATGACCTGGAAATTGCACTTGCTTTTTTTCCCCCCACATTTTTTATGGGTGCATTGTAGTTGCATGTATTGATGGGATTTGTTGTTACATATTTGTACATGCGTACAATATCACAATATAATTTGACCAATGTCCCTCCCCAGCACTTCCCTCTCCTTCTCTGCCTCCCACTCTCACACTTTCTTTGCCTGAGTTGGAGGTTTCTGTCTGTGGAACTCTGGGCAAGTCACTTAATCTCAGGTGTGTCCACCTGCTTAGTGGTGGGCAGTACCTTATGGGACTAGGATGAGGACTGAGTAAGACTGACATGGTAATGAATGTTAAGTACTGCTGCTGTGTCCTGGTGATCTGTGTTTAGATTATAGAACACCTTCATCTTGTTTACATACAGGGTTTTGAGGTTAAACATTCCATGGTTTACTTATTATGGGACTTGATTTTATTTATTTAAACTCTTTGCCTCTTCATCCTAAAATGGACTTCATAATTTGACTCACCTCATAGATTTGTAGTGATGTTTGAATGAGAAATGTATGTAACACATTCAGTACAGAACTCAGTATATAGTAGGAGCTAAATAAATGTTGATTGTTACAATAGTTGAAGAGAAAATGCCAGAAGTTATAATTGTTATAATGATGGAGATTACTTGGGACACCTAAGAGAAAGTAATGTCAATTCTTTCATAGCATTTTTTTCTATGTATAATTTTTTAAAAATTCAAGTTAGTTTGCTATAGCTTAGCAGGAAATAACTAGTTATTTGCTGTTGCTCTTGATGTACTAATAAGATTCTAGGTGCTATCCAGGATTTCCACGGTGTTAGGACATAAAATTAAACCTTGTAATCCTTTGATATAAGGAAATTTAGCTCATTATCTTGAGTATGTAATATTTCTATGCAGAAATATCAGTTAAGGACTAAGGTGCTATTGTTGGAACAATTCCAGACAGTCAGTGCAGAGTAGCTTGGCAGTTGCTGTCTGCAGTCTTCTCACGTGGGTCAGCAGGCTCAAGGAACTGTGAAGAAGACAGCCATTCTAGTTTGGGACTTCTTAGCTGTTAGGGCAATGTGGCTGCTAGAGGCTGCCTTGTGAAGTGTTAGTGCTATGCAGCCCCTGTTCTGACAGGCAACTGCTCTGAGCATCTCAAGAACCCTTTGCAGATGTGAATATCCTCTTTAGTTCCAAATGCTTTTCATTGTCCTCTCCAGATTTTTTTTTCAGAAATTTTTCTGTGTTCTCAATTTGATATTTTTATATCTCATTTGAAAATGTTTCAATTTCATTTTTTGTTACTTTATATTACAGTAGTTATATATAAAATCCATAAGGCAGGCAGCCACCGCTTTATGGAAAATCCATGGGCACGGAACTGCAAACTGTCTTGCCCTCTTCTGTCTCTGCATTGAGAATAGGTAAAAGTTCACCAGACTCTTTAAATATTTATTGTTTTAATTCAGTTTAAATTAGTAGTTGAGTTTCAGTTGACTAGAACCTTACTGTAAGCAGACAAGCACAAATCAACTCCCTAGAGTCCTTTCAGTGCCTCCTCACCTTACCTCACACACCCTGCCCAGTTTTGATGTCCTTGGGCTCCCATGCGACAAAGGATTTTGTCAACTTGATGTTATAGCTGATCTGCCACTAATGCCTTTTTCCCCCCTATATATAGAAGAAATCAGACTTTCCCAGAGCAGTGAGACTCTTCTGTCTGAAGATGAATGGAAGGTGATAGTGCTGACGGGAAATACAGGGACTCAGGCCAATGTCACACTCTGGGTATATGGAGATGAAGGAGTCACTGGACCAATAAGTCTTAACAAGGACAACCCAGAGCAACTCTTCCTTCCAAGACAGGAGGATGAGTTTCAGGTAAACAAAATCATTGGCAGCATTGTTCTTTGAACTTCGCAAAGGCATTTCTGAAACATGGAAAAGTGTAATCGTGTGTATGTGTCCCTTGTAAAATAAATCTTTAGTCTATTAGAATCCCCATCAGTTAGTTATGTTGATTCCTATTGCAATAATCAAAGGAAACATTTTGCTCACATATCTTACATAAGCAAGAAAACTTGTAGGAGAGAATGTTTCTTTAAAGTCAATTCATTTTAGGTCATTGATTCAAAACTGGCCTCATCAACCATCAACTCAAATTATAACCAGATTACAAGTGATCTAGATTCTTCTGGCAGTGAAAACCTGCCTTTTGTATACTAGCGCATATTGCTCACCTGTATGGGTTTGAAATTATTTTCTTGGCAACTTTATAAACCATATTCTAAAGCTTTGTCTATGCCTATTCTAATTTCCCTTTTATTTCCTAGTGTCAGAGAACTCTGTGTTTTGAATACAGCTGTTTGCCTCATGTAGTTCCTCAGAGCCTTGGCCAAATTTCAATTAGGACAATTACATTCTACTTTACTTATTCACACCCCACATCCTGCAGGGTGAAAGCTATATAGTTCTTTGGTGCATTCTGAAATAGCAGTCATTATCCCTGGAGATTACTCCTTTTGCATCCTAAGACTGACTAGAAAATAGAGAATGAGAGAGGACAATCAGAGTCACTAGGAAGACAAGACTGTTTGGGGCTGCAGAACTTGTTTCTTACTAATGTCCAAATGGTTTCTAAATCTTCAGACCCAAACCTGTCATTCTATTTTTGCAATCATTAAGTTAGTTTTTTAGTCAAGAAAAGCAGTTGTCTGCAGTCATGGAGGAGTACTTTGGCTTAAGGCACATTATATGCAATGTATTTCCAAAGATTAGTTGAAGATGATGGTTTAGAACTCAGAGTGCATATGTTATGATTAGTCCCAAGGGCATCCTAGAGAAGCCTTATTTTCCTTAATATCCTTGTGGTATATGTATTTATAATCTGATAAGTCCTGTCTATGTTTTTCTGGAAAAATTTACTCAGAATTAAATCTTAGAATGGTATAGATTCTCATGATTGCACATTGGAATCACCTGGGGAGCTTTAAAAACTACTGATGACTGGTTCCACCTCCAGAGATTCTAGTTTATTTTTTCTGGGGTACAGACTGGGCATGGAGATTTTTAAAAGCTCCCCAAGTGATTCTAAAGTGCAGTCAAGCTTGAGAAATCTCATTACAACACCGGAATGTGAATCAGGTGAGCTGGTTTGGAGTCCTGGCTTCCCATATGTTAGCTGTGTGATCTTGAATATGTCACTTAATTTCTCCAGGTCTGCATGTGTAGAATGGAGGCAATAATATCCATTCTTTCTAAATTCCAGGGTAGTCTGATAACAAAAAGGGAAAATGTATAAATCCTAAAAGGAATTTATTGTCCTATAGGAAATGTAGTCAATTGGTTAAGAATGGAGGGTTTGTAGTTATGGATGCCAAATCCAAACTGAAATCAGCCTCTCAATAGTTCTCTAACCTAGTTCTCTGTCCTAGGAATCTGAGTTTCCTTCTTAAAGAAGAGGGTAATGATACTCTCAATTTCTACGAGATTTAAAGAATATTTAGGAATATATGTGCTATTCACTGTGCCTAGTAGATGGGAAATACCCCACAGATGAAAGATATCATTACAGTTGCCAAGAATTCTCCCTCTCCTGGTCAGTAGTATCAGGATATCTACCCTCCTAGACTCTCACTAACCATGAAATGAGAAAAAATTCTCATCCAGCTCCAGCTGCCAGCTGTGATCAGGTCAGGGTTAAGTGTGGAAGCCCCCAGGAATCCACCCTAGAGTCACATGAACTCTAGGCCAGCAGCATGGGCATCACCTGGGAGCTGGTTAGACCTGCAGAATCTGACCACCAAATCCAAAGGGATGGAATCTGCATTTTAACAAGACCTTTAGGCAATTTTGTGTGTACCCTAAAGTTTGAGAAGCACTGGGTTAGGGGTTACTAGGCATTGGGCGTGGGGACTCTTGATAGTCTGACAACCCTAAACTAGGATTAGTTAGCTCATTCCTGCTGTCTCTTCTCTTCCATGGGCATTGATTTCCTTTTCATTGTTATCATTTATCACCTCTGAATTTATCTTTCATTCTCTTTTTCTTCCCTTCAATCAAAATGAGCATAAAACCATTTTTGAGGACATTGTGGTACACCTGATCAAACAGGCTTGAGTTCAAATTTTATTCCTGGAACTTACTGTGTTTCCAGCTGTGTGTCTTTAGACGAATTACTGAACTTCTTTAAATGTCTTCATTTGTTAACGTAGACTCTGAAGAACTTTCCTTTTCCCAGGGCTGTTATGCATCTGGAAGAGATCATGCATGTCCAGCCCTTGCACTCTGGCTGGCTCATCTCATTGCATGGGAGTTCAGACTCCTGAGGTAACAGAAGACAGGCATGAAGTTACACGTCTGCTACCCCAACTACTCAGATATCTCTTTATTGTTTTCACTTAGAATGTAGAGAAAGGGGAAGTTTAGACTCAGGTCATAATAGATTCTTGGGACAACACAAGGAGATCTAAAGGTTGGTTTACCTTTCAGAGATAAACCTGGTCCCAAATGAGGGATTACTTCCTACTTCCTCTGGTGGGAAGAACTAGCCTTTGAGTTCTGTCATGATCAACTCTGGGAATAAGAAAGTGGGAGGAGATTGAAATGGACTGTGAAGGATTAACACTTTTCCTTCCTTCCAGTCAACACCAGCATCATTTCTCCTGGACTGCTTGCTGAAACAGGCTCAGGGCTGTTTCAGGTGCAAAAGTCCAGGGGTGAGGTGAGGAGGATGTGGTGATGAGTCCTTAAAAAAAAAAAAAAAAAAAAAAAAAAAAAGAATCTCAAAGCAGAGAACATGGGTATGAAGTGGGAGTTTTGATGGTTTTTGGGTCACCTGACTGTTTCAACTCTGCTGGGATCTAGACCATAGGTAGGCAATGATGTAAGTCAAATATAACCTGCAAGAAGTACCTGGTTATTTATCTTGAGTCTGTAGCAGCATGTGGTTACTCGTAGGAGAAATAATGATAATGGTTATTATTAATTCAGTCATTAAATAACAAGGTGATAAATTACAGTTTTTAATCCTCACAGTTTAGTATCCTGGATGCATTTTATTGTACTGAAAATATCTGTTTATAAATCTATCTCTCTGGGTTCTATATTTCTCCAAGTTAGGAACTCTGCTATCATTTTTATCTTTGCATACCTGTGGTCTTGCACAATGTCTAGAGTATTGTTTTAATAAATACTTATGAGTTGAAATGAAAATTTTGTGCAATAGCATTTATGTCCCTTCAATGGAGGAAGGACCAGAAATGCTGAACCCTATGTGGTACTCAGTTTGTAACAACCAGCATTTCAGTTGAGCTCAAATTAATTCCAAGGCTATTTCTCACAATACTACCTGGATTAACAAATACTCTGGGGTCATTTCAAAAACTAACCTAGTACACACAACCCGTGGGCAGGTTTGTTTGTCTTCTGTGAACTTAGAGCATTTATATCTTAACCTAGGAGGTAAAGAAGGAGGATTTTTGGAGTAGAAGGAAGTTCTAGACTCACAGGGACTTTATTGTAGAAATTGCTATATATTTAGCTTTTGTGTGTGAGTGTGTGTGAAAATTGATTTTTTTTCCATCTTAAAATAAGAGCCCATCTTTCTGTCACTGGAATTTGGAAAGTGTTGGCTTCCAGTGAGAAATGTGTGGTAGTCAGAGAACTGAGCATATGCATGTTTTTTATCCTATTCTTTCATCGGATTCTTTCTGCATATTTTTAGTCAAGTTGCATGATATTTCTGTCTCATATTCTATGTCTGTGAAGTTCACTGATAGTTTGAGAGGACTTCATCTCTAGACCCTGAAAGGGTCCCTGAAAGCTTTTCAACTATTAGCAATACAAAAAACAAGGAACAGAAATTCAATATGAAGAAAAGAAAGTACACAGCATGCCTAATTTTTAAAAATGTGCTATTTTTTTCTCCTTTGTATTTCATTCAGGTTGAAATAAGACGGATTGGAGAGATATATAAGATAAGGATAGGACATGATGGAACTAGCGGGCAACCCGAGTGGAACCTGCAGAGGGTAATCTTGTTTTTTGTTTAATGCCTTGTAGTTATTCTATAATGAAAAGCAAGCAGGCCATGTAGAGCAATGAGGAAGATAACATATTTTACTAAATGCTGGAAATAATGTGAACAAATGTTTTACATAACACTTTAAAATGTTTTATTCTTGTAAAAGTTTTTTTAAATGGCATTTTTATAGTGATTACAAAGGTATAGTTATTACAAAGGTATTATTCATCATGGCAGAAAATTTGAAGAATACAGTGAAATGCAAGAACAAAAATATGTTGTTATTCATTAATTTTAAGTGATTACTCTGGTAGTTCATTTTCTTAAAATCTTTTTTTTTTTATGGATCTCTCTCTTATGCCCATGTACTTTCATTCTTTCTAAATATGCATATATATATTTCATGTGTATATAATATGTAAATATACATTTATATTTATAAACACATGTATGTATTTATACTCATATTTTATATATAAGTAAATTTATTTTTTCCTTTTTAATGAAATTGAATTATGCTATGTATGCACTTTTGGATTCTATTTATTTTTTCATTTTTACTTAATCATGGCCATAATCATAAGTTTTTATTCAGTGCTTATTATATATCCACTGACTTACAGATACTACTGTATTATGCCTAACAACAACTATTTGATTTAGGTATCATTAATATCCCTGTTTTATAGATAAGAAAACTAGGCCTAATAAAATTAAATAATTCTACCAAGATCATTTAGTAAATTGTCTTATTTATTGCATGATGAACTCTAGAGGCTGAGCTCTTAAAAACTGTTTTTGGCCTTAAGTCTGTTTTCAAAAAGAGATATTGCTGGGTATGGTGGCACACACTTATGATCCCAGTGACTCAGGAGGCTGAGGCAGGAGGATCACAAGTTCAAAGTCAGCCTCAGATTGGGGATGTGACTCAGTAATTGAGTGTCCCTGGATTCAATTCCTGTTACAAAAAAAAAAAAAAAAAAAAAAAAAAAAAAAAGATGGCAATTAAACTTTTAGTGGTCTTGATTTTTCCAAATGGAAGCATTAGATTATAGTGGAGTAAGATAGTTTGAATTATAGAACATCTCTCCTCTCTGGCTCTAAATACTATGTCACTGATTCCATTATAGTACAAGATGTGTTGCTTTAAAATGTTTGAGGTTTAAAAATGTGGATACTGCTGATAGAATCTGACAAAATGTTTTTCAATTTTAAGTGTTTCATAATCTTATCTATAATTTTTATTGTTGTATTTTTGGTTGTGTATTGAAAGAAAATGAGAAAATATTAAATTTGCTGAAATATTAATTGAATAGTTTTTGTAGCACACGCATAATATAATGAAACTTATTCCCTTTAGTAACAGGAACAGTTGAATACATTGCAGTCAGCCAGGTATTTCTGAGCACCTAATATACACCTGACAATGTACCAGATGCTCTGATGAATGGGAGGAAATAAAATATATTGAAAGATTTCAAAAGAGAGACAAGGAATGACCTATTCAGCAAATGTACAAAACCCATGGAAACTTCAAAGTTTTAGTAAAATTTCAACTTTTATACTTGTGAATTACTGAGAAAGACACATTTTTGAAAAAAAGAAAAGCCACTTAGGAGTTAAGTTATCCTGTAGTAACTGGTGTAGATTGTACTTTCTCTGGGGCCTTTGAGAAGAGTATTCAGGGTATTTTTAATTTTTTTTTCTTTTTTTAAATTTTGTGGCCACATACCTACCAGAGTCTGGGTGATTTATAAAGGAAAGGAGTTTATTTAGCTCATGATTCTGGAGGATGTAAGTCCAAGATTGGGTTGCTGCATCTTTTTCATGCTATCCCATTGCATGGTGGCAAAAAGTGGAAGAAGGGCAAGTGAGTGCCTAGAAAAGGACAAAGCACAAGGACCATCTTGCTTTAAGATAACCTACTCTTGAGGTAACTAATCCAGTCCTGTGAGAGCGGCATTAGTCCTTCCAAATGACCTGGTCACCTTTGAAAGGCTCCACCTCCCAACACTGCCACCATGACAATCAAATTCCAAAATGACTTTTGGAGGGGACAAACCATATTCAACCATAGCAAGTTGTACAGCAACATCACCATACAGGGATTCTCCAATTGGATGGAAAAATTTCTCAAGCAGAGACTGTTGGAGGAAGTTCCCAGAACCAAGGGAGGGATTCCTCTGCTCAGTGATAAAGGTATCTGTAAAGATCAAAGTCAGTAGGACATTAATTAACTGATTCAACAAGTGAATTGAGCATCTAGAACTATAATTAAACCATCAAATATTTTGAAAAAAGGGACATTTCCCACCATTTAATTTATTTTTTATTTTGAAGTGATTTTAAGTTTATATAAAAAATAAAAGAATAGAAAAAAATTACCTGATTTCACCCAGATTTGCCAGTTGTTAACCTTATATTCCATTTAGTTTATTATTCTGTGTTAAAATATGTGTATATGTGTATTTTCATCATTTGAGAGACATTATCGATGAATTCTAATGGTACTTTAGCATGTGCGCATCTTATTCATCATAAAAGTTTTATCAAGTTTAGCACCCATTGATGATTCTTGCCTGAATCAATTATTACTATGATGGTTGCCAAATGGTGATTTTCTGATCCTGTTGTTACTTCTCCATTTATTAATTGTCAGTCTACTACAAGATAGAGCTTTCCATTCTTCTTGCTTTAAATCTCTCTCTCTCTCTCTCTCTCTCTCCCCCGCCCCTCTCCCTCTCCGCACCCCCCTCATACCCATGCACACAGATAGATGGACAGAGATATCTGTAGGTTCTGTGGATTCTACCAACCACAGATGGAAAATATTAAAAAATTATGTCTGTACACAAAGACATTTTTCTTGACTTTATCCTGTAAGCAAGATACTATGACAATTATTTATGTAGCATTTATATCGTAGTAGTATTATAAGTAAGCTAGAGATGATTTAAACTGTATGGGAGGGTGTAAATAGATTATATGTAAATACCATGTCATTTTATATGAGGGACTTGAATATTCATGGGTGTTAGTATCCACAGGGTCCTGCAGTCAATCCCCTGTGTACCAAGAGATGATTCTACCAGCAACTACTTATAGATTTTTATTTTATTTGATAGGTTTAATCTACCTTTATCATCATTTATTTTGATGCTGAAATCTTCCTTGATTTGGCTTTTTTAGGTCCCATATCATTTTGACCTCTGACTATCCATTCTATATAGGCTTTTTTACTTTTTCACATAGAAAGACATTTTAGGCTCATCTAGTAATTTCTTTTCCCCAGCTCTGGAATCAACTATTTTCAAGAAGCTCTACTTTCTTTTAGTGCAGAATAGTATTCAGAAACCAATATTTATGCGAGACATACAGAGAGAAGTTATTTTTCCCTCTAATGCCCACCCACCTCAGCCCAGAGGCCACTTCCTCTGATGTGATAACCTGGCTGTGCATCTACTTTCCCAAGATTCTCCCCACTAAATGTTTCCATGGTGAAATGAATTTGTGAAACACTGAGCTTTTCATTCTTCTCTCAGAGAGTCAGAGTGCATTATAAATATAGTAAAGGCTCTGAGATGCCCTGTGGTAAAGAAATCTGTTTAACAGCATTTCCAAAACTAAATTCACCATGGGGCCATATTTTTCAGGTAAAAATCTATTAACATTTTATGAAATAAATATCATGTATTATTATCGGGGCTTGAGGTGTTTGGGAGCTAATCTAAGAAAAAGATATGACCACAGGGCAGAGGCAGTAGCACACAAGTTTTATTGGGTAATGCCTTGATAAGTTTGGTGTGGGGGAAGTACCTCCTAGCACGGCCCATCCAGAAGCTTCCCTGCCTGGATGCTCCTTAAGGAAGGAGGGCAAGGAAGCTCCCCAGGAGTCTGGGTGGAGTCTCTGAATGCATAGCAGGGAGTATGTGTGTCGGAGAGGTCTGTAGGGCTGTGGCCACAGTTGGAGTCTCATAACAACATGCCGTATCTTAAAAATTGAACAGCATCAAGGTGAGGTTTTTGTAAGATGTGAAGAGCAGGCAGTCTCTAAATAGCTAAAGATTTATTTTGGGGATTCTTATTTTATTATAACAAAAATTAAGATAATTTAAAAAGTTATCAGATATGTAAAAATTTGACTTTGGCCTTCATGAACTTTTGTCCTAATGGGTCTCAGCCTGCATGAAGAAATAAACAATGTAGGGACCAGTATACACAGGCCACCTTTGGCTCATTTATATAACAATTAAACACTAGGAAAAACACTTTAATATTTGTATGAATACAATCATAGTTAACAATATAGAGAGGTTTATAATTTACATGACTTAGAAAATGACCAACTAATATGCTAATCAGTTCTTTTGAGCTCTGTAGGCCAGTGGAGAGTTCTGGAAGAGGTGATCAATTCTAGATCCCAAGGAAAACGTCTTCTATACAGTCCTCTTAATATTTTCCTTTTATTGTATGAACTATGCTAATCAAATTAACTTAATATTTTAGGACAAGTCAGAACCAAGACAATTTTTGTTTACATTTCAATGTGTCAGGGTGTAAGAAGGAGAGGAACAATTCTTTCCTTGGGCTTTGATGATAAAATAAACAATAGCATAAAAGTATATATAATTGTACTCATAGTCAGAAATTTCATCAAGTAAAGCTAGCTAAAGTACCTACTATGCAGAAGTGTTCTGCTAGATGTTTGAGCATGCCCACATGACTGAGATACAGTTCTTGTCTTCCAAAGAGTTCATTCCACCATTAACCTGACTGTAAACCACATTGTGTTTTGGTCTTCCTTTAGAGTTGTAATTTTAATTCTCTTAAACCAGTGAAATTACCTCTTTATCTGTCTTTCTGCATCTGTCTTCTGAAAGATTTATGGAAGGAACTAAATTGATTTCTCCCTTTTTCTCAGGCTCTGAGCAGAAAGGTTGGGTAACCTGAGAGGTGTTATAACCTCAGTGTTGAATTTTAGTATGTTAATTCAGGCATTGTAAGTATCACCATATGTCTGTTCCAGTCGACTATTTTTAGGACTTGTATTTAACTACTTGGCTGAAATTTCTTAAAGTAATCCAGGAATTTTAAGTTTCTAAGAAGCCAGGAGTGAGTTTCTAATGGTAATGTTCTCTTGTGAAACAACTAATATTTGCTATAGTATATCAGCAGGGGAAGATCAGCAAATAAACTCTAGTTTCTATCAAGGCCATGTCCAAAGTTGTTTCTTTTCATTTAGGAAATTTAAAGCAAATGCTGAATATTTTATGTGATAAAGACACTACTGTTGCCTTTTTTATTCATTTTTTTAAAAGGAAAATATTTTTGGAAATTCACCCTTTTTCTTTCCTTCATTTATTTCAAACAACCTTAAGTTTGGCTTTGAAGCTTGATATCAGTAGATTTTTTCCATCATATTGACCTTTTATACTACTTAATTTTGGTGGTTCTGTATCAGAGCTAAAGCAAAAATCAAGACTTTGGGTCTTTTTAATATAGAAAACAATTTGAGATGATATCTCAATCTGAAAGCCTATAGGAAACACCAGTTTCAAAAAATAAATGGTTGATTCTGTAATGATCAAAGGATTATCTCTTATGTACTGAGAATATCAGAATGTCTGCCATTATGAGGGTATGTGCCATAAGGGTTTTCTCCCCACTGGTTGTGATGAACTATTTATAGCCAGTGACTTATTGTGGTTACCAGTAAGATCACTTTGGGGAAATTATTATTTGGGGAAAACCAGTGCTTCTAAGAAGTGTTTGTAGAAATTATTTCCTGCATCCCAAGTTAAATGTGTGAAAACCTACTTTTCTGCATTATATTTAGATTTTGGGCATGACCAGCTACCCCATTTTCTGATGCTCAGGCAATGTGAGGCTCTTGGTCTTAAGTGTTGTATCTATGATGTCATACTGAGTTTCAAACTTTTCTTTTTCCATGATCATATGGTTAGGAGTCTTCTTGGAGGTCTGACTTGCTATCTTACTCATATTAACACGCATCAATCAATGTTGCTGTCTACAGTACAAAATACTACAATAAAATATTAATTTGTCACTAAATTCATTCCAATTCAACTTTTTGGTCGTTTGACCCAAAATAAGATGGCTGTAACTGAACATAGTAAGAGAATAATTAACTTCGAATATTGGAAAAAAATAGGAATGCATTTTAACAAATGCTGTCAGATAAAACTAATACTTGTTTTTGAATTTTAAATTTTCTATTTTTTCTTCTCTGCCATTGGCTGTGATAATTTTAAATTAGGGTAATAAATTTTAGAGTTGAAATCCAAAGACTTGAAAGATGTTTAATTTCTCAAAAGTCATCATTTTCTCTAAGTTTTCCCTGTTGTAAAATAAAGCACAATCATGCTTGCTCTATCTCACAAGTGAAAAAGTTAAATGGAACTCAACTAGAGCCCTTGATTCCCCACCCAACCTGCTTTTCCCTCAGTCTTACTCACCTGAATAGATGTCATCACCATCCCCCTAGCTATCCAAATCAGAACCCTACAAATTTTTGTAGACTGTTTCTTCTCTGGCCTCCAAAATCCAATCTCTAAGGAAACTGTTGACTATTACTGAAGTATATCTTGATTTTATCTGTTTTCTCCATCTTGATGCTATCATTTTAGCCCAAGTTGCCATTTTTTCCTCAACAGCTGCTTCAAGTCTCCCACAATAAATAGTCCTCCAACTTCTTTCCCCCACCTGCTGCGTCCACACTTCAAAGAGCAGGCAGAGTGATCTTTCCTGAGCATCAATCCCATCACATCCTCCCCTGTCTGATCTGTACCTTGCCCACTTCTCTGAACTGTTTTCATACCTCTCTGCCTTGTCCATGATGCTTAAGCCATACTGGTCTCCTGTTTCAAAGTAGTCTTTGCCTTATCACCCAAAGTGAGCACCCAGTGGCTCTTGATCACATCAGCCTTGTTTATTTGCTTTATAACACATCATTCATCTTATAATTTTAAATTTTGTTTACTGTCTGACCTCCATTAAAAAATGAATAACAAGAGAGGTGGGAGGGGTGGGGGGGAAGGGAAAAAAATAACTGAATGAATCAAACATCATTACTCTATGTAAATGTATGAATATGCAAATGGTATGCTGTTACTCCATGTACAAACAGAAACAACATGTATCCCATTTGTTTACAATAAAAATAAATTTAAAAAATGAATATTATAAGAATGGAACTTTTATTTTTTTTTAATCATCTCAAATCTTAGAATGATGCCAATCAGGTAGTAGGTATTGGATAAATATTTGTGGAATGAATAGCTTCACTGAACATATTTTGTTCACTTAGTAAATGTTTATGCTATATGAGGATTATCTTGTAGCATTAGTTTTAATTGAAGGGGGATCAGATAGTTGTGCTTGGTTTTTAGGGAATGGGGCATAATCTTGCATGGCTGAGCCTAGGTGGTAGGGGCAAATGAAGATATAGCTAGAGAGTAAGAGGTCTGGCCCATTCATGGAGAGCATTGAGATGAGACCAGTGCTCTGGCGTTTGCTTCTTCCACTTGTCAGCTGCTTCTGCACATGCTACATGTTACTCGGATAGATTGATTCATACACAATAGGAGCTTTCTTGAAAACTTTTGATTCTTTTGAGCCTTTGAATTAAAGAGGATCATAGATTTTGGTGCATTTGTTAGTATTTTTAACCTACTAGAACTTGTTATGATATAATTTATTTCATATAAGCTCCAGGAAGTCTAAAGATTAGCTAGGAAAGATATGGCTTTATTAATTAATTAATTTATTTTGAAGTTTTAAGCCATCTCATAAATATTTCTAGTTCCTTTTCATTTTCAGTTTTTCTTCATTTCAGGGTTCCAGAAAGAACCATTGAAGGGAAAGGAAAAGTTCTGATATGCAGTAAGAAAACTAGTTTGTTTTTGAGGATTTTCTAGTTCAGTGAGCAACAGGAAGTACCAGCTTCTTCTCACAAAATCTCCAGTCAAATGTTTAATCTCAAAAGACTCCAGCAGTTTAGAGAAACATCCTCAAAGTTGTGCCAGCTTATTTGAACCAAGGACAAATTCGTGTTTTTGATAGTCCCTCTGTCAGTTTTAAATACCATCTCTGATCCTCCTTGTCCAGTTGTTGTAACAAATAGGGTGTTTGTACAAAACACAGGAGGAAAAATGGGGAGATTTAGAGTCTAGTGTTTACTCTGTGTCTGATTGGCTGGGATACTTAAAGTGTTCTCTGAAAATGCATTGAAGCCTTATTATATTTTTGTATTTCTGACTACAGAAAGAAAATACTAATGATTAAACTTGGTAATCCCTCTTCCCTCCCTAAAATCAGATATTGTAAACTGCTATAAACATTTAAATGTCCAACACATGTCTTGGTGAGTATTTTTTAGAAAAAGCTTTATATGCATTGAATATATACCAGGAATATATTACACATATTTTTGTTTTATAGAACAAACGTTTCTAACACTTCAGAGTAGAATTTCTAAAAGCAGTTTTCTCAACCTTTCTCTTCGTAATGAATTTTTGATTGTACATTCAGTGTCAGACAACTGGCCACATGTGTAGCTCTCAGAAAGTTGTGTGTGTGTGTGTGTCTGTGTTTAAACTTTGACATTTTATCTTTTTTTCCTCTAAGCCCTAAGAAAAGACAAGATGAATTTGGGTTAAATAAATACTTAGTTTTATAAAACAAAGCACAATGTAGATTGCAATAATTATTGTTGTCTATAGCATTTAGTCTCAATACTAATAGTCAGAAGAGATGTGACACCACGCTAGGGTGACTGATTACTTTGCCTGCATGACCCTGAGTGTTCTGGCCACAGGGATAGCACCCCTTCTTTCTACTTGATTCTATCCTTATTCCACTGGTTACGTTGGTTGACATTAAAGATATGCAGAGAGAAGAGTTAGGGAAAGGGATAAGGGGAAGACATTATCAAGAGAAGTAAACCATGGAGGGGAGCTGTAATGGTACCAGCACCTGCAGTCTGGAGAGGAAGGGACACCTTTTTCCTTATGTGTTCCTGCCTGAGGTAAGAGGACCAGAATGGGAGCCATCTTAGGGAAGGCATGCAAGGACTCTGCAGTTGGGGATCTGGGAGACTAGCCAAGCAGGAGACCTTTATTGTGAGAATGTGAAGAGAGAGAGAGAGAGAGAGAGAGAGAGAGAGAGAGTGTGTGTGTGAGAGAGAGAGAGAGAGAGAGAGCGCACACGCAGAGAATTCTAAAGACTTTTCAGGTCTCTTTCTTTTGAATTTAGAGATTTTGCCTTTTATTTGTGAATCCCTTGACTAATGAATTCACAGAGGAGCCCAAAGACAGGGGACAGGGGAAGCAGCTTCAGATTGGATTAGGGAAGGAGAAACAAAGGAAACCATTCTTTTTCTTCCAAATGACCCCAGCCAGTTCACCCAAGGAGCATGGAAGTTGGGATTTGGAATTGAAGTTCTTTTTCTGATTAGAAAGAACTGAGCTTTTGGCTGATGTTTTCCCTATGCAGTACTAGAAGGATGTTAGAAAGAGAGGAGCCACAACTAATCCCAAATAATAGTTAAGAGTTCAGATGTCTCTATGGTTAATTTTGATGCTACTACTGAGAACAATAAACATATATTGAACACTCATGATCTACATTACCACTTTTAATGCTTAAAGCACCATAAAGTAGATACTATAATTAACCCAGTTGAGGAAATTGAGAATTTGAGAAGACAAGCCACTCCCACTGTCACAGAGCTAGTCCATGGATCTAGGAAGTCGTGGTCTGACTGCCAAGCACCTGTACCACCCTCTTCTTGCCAGGCTGGAAAATCAGTTGTTCTGAAAGGACACTCTCTTATGAAACCCCTGGGTTTCAAGCCCCACTCCTGAGAAAGCTTGGCTTTGGGAAATAACTTGCTATGTCTAATCATTTTACAAACTATTTTCTATACGGTTTCCATCTCATTTTTTAATACACAAAACATTCTTCAATCTAGTGAGACAGTTTTCTAAACAAGAACCTAAGGATCACAGGTCATTTGTGTAATTTCTACTTAGTAAGGCTCTCCACCTGTAGGTAGCAGCATCAGGAGAGAAAGCAAGGTCCCTTTGAGCCCAAACCAGCTTCTCTTCTACTTGCTACATCCTTTTTCTGATTCCTGCCATGAACTACCACATGACTGGGCTTATACACTGTGTTCTTCCAAGAATTCTGTCCTCCTTTCTAATTTTAACTAATGAAAAAAAATTTTTGCATGTGAATATAAATACAACTGAAGATAAGATCTATGTCTGTCTGTCTACCTCTCCTGTATTTACCTGTATCACTCTATCTAATGCAATATTTTATTAAGCAACTGTTTGTTTTGATGTCCCAGGATTTTTTAACCTTGGCACTATTGACATTTGGGGCTGGATAATTCTTTATTGTTGGGGGATGTGCTGTGCACCGTAGAATATTTAGTGTCATGCCTGGCTTCTATCCACTTCATGCCAGGAGCAACCTCCATAATCGAGTTGGGGCAACCAAAAATGTTTGAAGACACTGCCACATGCCCGCAGGGGGCAAAAATCTCACTGGGTTGAGATCCATTGCCATGTGCTTTTATAGCTTTGTAAAGAACAAATAAACTTAGATTCTTTGTTTTTCTCTTTTGAGGCATTATGATTTTGAGGGTAAATGGAACTCACCTGGAGTTCCCACCCCAGAGGATTTCCAGTGGTGGTAGTAGTATTGAGCTTAAGTCAAATTGGAACTGTCACCAGTGAGTACCTGTGAGGTGGAAATCATAGTGGGACTCAGAAACTTGAGGCTTCCTTCCAGTTTCCATGAAGGGTTAGTGTGGAGGAAGAACCTGATGAAGTTTTAAGAAGATTGAACTTATAAAATCATTGTATGTCAGGGAGAAATCTTCAAGTACAGAATCTAAAAGACTCTCATTCATCTGTTTATGACCCCTGTTTATCATCATGATGAAACAATGTGATTCGTCTGAAATTATTCTGTCCTGATCTTTGCATTATTTCAAATCTATACACAACTTAGTATGGATTAATTAATATGCTTTTTTAATGTAGTTTTCATTTATTTAAATATTTTGAGTATATACCTCACAGATTATCTATAAAATTTCCCTAATGGTACAGAGCATTTCTCCTAAACTTCCAACCATATCTGTGCAGTGCTGTGTATGTCCACATGAGAAATATTGGTGTGATGAGGTCGAGGTTCTGTGTCCCCCCTCTCAGAGTCATCTGTAACACAGACAGATTAGGTCTGGGTATTCCCCTGCCTCCTTGATTTATTAAGGAAGCTCTTTTTGTTTAGGAATTTTGTTTGTTTTCTGGCTCCTAAAGAGTATGTTCATCTATATATCTTTAGGGAAGAACATGTCTTTTGCTCCAAATAAAGCAAAGTGATAGATCTTACTGGCTCAAGGAAGGGAAATAAATTGGATTAGACACCCTCTCTTACTACTAAAACCTTAGCAACAAGATGGCCACACAGAGAAGTTCAGGTATAGGAGAGGGCCACTCTTCTTTCTTTCACTCGCCACTGCCATCTCTCCAGTTTCAAAGTAAGCAAACCCAGGTTCTGTATCTTAGGACCACTGGAACAACAGAGGTTTCTTATGATTAGATTGAAGGTAAAGATAATTGTATTTGAGCATTGTGTCTGATTGAGATCAAAAAGCATATGAATCCTTATGATTGTTCCCTTTTCTTGGTGTCTCAGATTTTTCCATCTTATTTCCTTAAAGTGTAATACAGTCCAAAGGACATTTTCAAGTTTAGTAGCATGTATTATGTTATTTTATATTTATACATGTAAACACACAAATTTGGCTAATGTTAATATGAAGAATTTATATAGTTTATATAAACTTTTCCACATTTCTTACATATAATATCATCTATTCTCTACAATCTTGTGAGTGTTCATTTCAGAATGTCTTACCTGGAGCAAGTAGAGATGCAAGCAGGCATTAATAATTATTTGTATGATTTAGTCTCATTACCTGTATCGATAAATACCCATTTTATTTAGCTACTCAATCTTCATTCAGCAAAACACCCAAGGACTGACTTCTGAGAGCTTGAGTAATTACCAAGATAAGAAGGACATGGTCCTTTCTCTCAAGTCAACAAAGGGAGTTAAGTCACAAATGAGTAGGCTGCCAGGTATCAAAAAGGAGGGTTGCCTGACCAGACTGAGGCTCACAGAAGACTTCTCAGAAGAGGACACACATAAGCTATGTAATGAAGGATAGGTCAGCTCATCATGGGAGAGTCAAAAGAACACTGTTGTGAGTAGAGATTCAAATATGGATGAAAACCCCAATGAGAAGAAATGAGTCCATGGTGTAGAACCATGAGCATTCAGTAGGACCAGAGTAAAGGATAAGAGAAGGAAGTGTCCAGAAAGAGTAGGACCCAGCTGTAAGCTACTTACTGTATTGGGATTTCAAATTTTATAATATACGTAAGACTATTGAAAAAGTGTTGAGCAGTGTACAAAATGATAAGATTTTTTAAATTTAGAATAAGCTCTCTTGAAACAGCCCTAAAGTCAGGGTTGTAAAAGACTGAGAGTGGTCGACAATGCAATATGGCAGCAGACTCAGAATAAGCACCTGAGAAGTGGTGGCATTTGTACCACCAGGTGCAGAGAACCCAGAGGAAGCTGAGGAGGGACACATGGCTTTTTAGATTATTAATGAGTATCTTAAAAGGAGAAGGACATTTCATTCGCTGATGGGAAGAAAGGCAAGCAAGTCCTCTGCCAGTGTGCTGAGGTGGGAAGGAGAAGACAGTGGGAAGGGGAACTTGTATAAAATAGCCACCAAGAGAGCAAGCCCTAAGGAGGCGCCCAGCGAGCATTCATTGGGCAGGAAGGCAAAGGCACCGCTGGAACACATGAGCCCTGTGTCTGCAGCAGCTGAGGGCTCACTCACAGCCTACAGATGAATAAGTACGTTTACGAGGTATCGGGAAGCCTCCTCTGGCATTCCTCCTGCAGATTACTTTTTTTGGTCATGGCCACAGGCAAAATTGATATCTTCAAATAAGACACAGTTCATTTCATATTTCTAAGCCTTTATTTTCTTATCAATAAATTTTAAGAATTTTACCAGTTTATTTGGTGATAGTTAAAATATGCTTTAAAAAATCACTTGACATATCCTTGGGACATATTGATCTAATAAATCACAGCCACTAGCAAACACCACTATTACCACCAGAGTGCAAAGTATACTCCTGTAATCCCTGGGGTTCATTTTGAATTCTGAGTTCTATGAGAGGTTGGAAGCCTTGCAATTTGATCATTGTTTCTTCTAATCCTAGGTAACTATGCAGCACATGAGGAGCAAGAAGAAGCTAGATTTTGTAGCCAACGTGTGTCTTTCTGGGATCCGAGCAGATGGGGACATTGTCTGTGAGCTTCCTGTAATCAAAGATGGACAACCTATTTTTCCATGTGTGTTCATAGTCTTCAGAAGCATATATTACACATTTAAGTTGCTTTATAGCTTCTTGAATTTACTTTTGAACTATTTAGTTGGAGAATATTTTTCCTGCTTCTTAAAAGAGTTGTTTTATCCACTGAGAAGTGACTTTTTCAGTGTTTCAGCATAAGTCAGTGGTGGATCTGGAATTAAACACATCTCAAAATGGTTCTTATGGTCCAACAAGTGTCACAGAGGCTGAGGCTGTGAAAGATGAGAAATGTCATGGCTGTGTCTCACCTGGCTTTGCCTGGGGCCAGCTGATCCCCTCCTGCCATCACCTCACTTTTGATTTATTTCCACATCAAAACTTACATCGTTTTAAACTTTAAGCATTGTGTACAATATCATCTTCATCCTTACTTCTAAAATAATAAGCATAAAATGTCCTTCTATGTCATATGTGGAAGAATAGCCTTTTAAAAATCTTTCATTTTTCCTTTTGAAAAATGTGTAAACACTCTGCACATTTGTTCATGATGTGAAAATACCCATTTAAAGCTAAACATAAAATTCAAGTGTCAACAATTAATAAATGGGTAAGTGAATTAAATAGACACTTCTCAAAAGAAAAAAATACAAATGGTCAACCAATATATAAAAAAGTGTTCAACGTTCAAAGTCATTATACTATAGTGATATATGCATAACCCATGTTTATGGCCTAGGTTTCCATCAAGAATGGATAAAGGGGTTTGGGGATACAGCTCAGTTCGTAGAGTGCTTGCCTATAAAGCACAAGGTCCTGGGTTCAGTCCCCAGCACCGCAAAAAAAAAAAAAAAAAAAAAAAAAAAAAAAAAAGCAGAAAGAATGGATAAAGGAAATGTGGTACATATACACAATGGAGTTTTATTCAGCCATGTAGAAAAGTGAAATTAATGTCATTTGCAGGAAAAATGGATAGAACTTGAGAATATTATATTAAGTGAAATAAGCCAAACTCAGAGGGTCAAGGTCATATATTTCTCTCATATGTGGAAACTAGAGCAGGAAAAGGAATAGAGGGTGGGGGGTGATTTCATGAAGAGCAAAGGGAGAGCAGTAGAATAGAGGAAGGAACCGGGGTTGGGAGGAGAGGAAGGGAATTGATCAAATTATATTGTTACATTGTGCATATACTTATATTTAACCATAAATCCCACCATTATGTATAACTGTATGCACCAATAAAAAACGTGGAGGAAAACAATCCAAGGACAAAAGTCTTTCAATAAATACAAAATGTACAAATTAAAAGGTTTATCATATAGTTTTTAAAAATACAATCTGAGGACACATGAATTTGATTTCTGTTCGTATGAATTCTGAGGTAATAGATTTCCTCTTGTTTTCTCTCCTTGCTGCTTTGCCAGTGGTGAGATACCATGTTGATGTCTATACTGGACTGTTAAAACAAGACAAAACGGAATCTGAGGTCTCCCTCTGTCTTTATGGGGAAAGGGGAGACTCTGGTCTTCGGCTGCTGCGCAAATCCAACATGCCCATGAGATTCCAAAGAGGACAGGTAAGGCTGTGTGAAGGGCTTTTCCAGGTTCTTGGCATCCTCTCTGTTGCTGGTCACATGTGATTTAAGATCTAAAAGATGTTAGACACTTTTCAAGTATTAGTTTGGTGACATCTTAATACATGTTTCCTGACCTTTCTTCCTAAGGTTGCTGTGTTTTAGAAATTCTTCTTGAAAGAAAAATGGGACACTCTAAAGCTATAATGAATAATGGAACAATGAAAAAGATTGAAAATTTAAAAAGACTAAAATATAGTGATAAAGTAAGAAAAAGAACAAAGTGAATTGAGAAGATGTCAAGGAAAACATGCTGTCTCAGGATTGAGAGCTATAAAGCATTATTCTAAAAGGTTAGATCACAGAAGGACCATTATAGGATATTTCATATATTTCATGTTTTATATGAATGGACTTTAAGAAACTTTATTTACATTCAATACTCTTCATTACTCCCTTTTGCATGCATAATTCCTTCTAAATATTAGATGTTTGAGAATTTACAATGGGAAATCTATTAACCTAATTTTTAATGTTACTTGTTGCATATGGAAAGAAGGAAGTACTTAGAGATCTGAAATTAATAGTTACCCAATGGTATATCTTTAAGAAGGAAAATTCCATAAACCAGTTAGAGATTGCTGTCTCCCAGACCTTTGTTGTAGTTTATGAAGTATAAAGAAACATCAAAGATCTTCAAGCTCATCTCTGCCCTTATTTGTCATCATAAATTGGACAGAAGCTTTCACTGAAATAAATAGGAAAGCTAGTTCTGCTTTGAGTGAGACAAAAACAAAATTATGCGTAATTTTTTGCTATCACACCTGAACTAATTTAGAACAGAAACAAAATTCTAGATGTTGTGATGTTATTAATATTATGCTAAATGATCAGTGACATTATCCCCTGAAAGACACTGCTAGTTTTGCATCAGCCCCAGACTCCTCGCCCTCCCACTCTGTGATAAATGGTGCTGGCTCTGCCACTCCTGGCTCCTGCTAACTGACTGGCCAGCATGTAGTATTTGGTGGCAGCTCCGCATCGTGTGAAGTTGCTAAGATGTTGCAAGTCATCTTCATGATTGATTTTCAGTGCATCATTGTGTACAGCATTTAACAGAGAGTTGGTAGGGTATTTTATGGACTGAAATTAAAATTGGGTAGGAGGTATAGTTGCCGTCAGGGTATAAACAAGAGTAAAAGTCTGGGTTTAATGGTATCAATTTCGAAAGTTTTAGAATCAGAAATACAAAACTGCTTTTCTTCTTTGGTTCATTTTTTATTTTACATTTAAAAAAATTTTCCCTCAATGCATGGAATATAATGGAATTGCCAAATGGTTTCAAGAGGCCTGTAGTCAAGAAACCATGGTAACAATCTTGGTGTTTTATTATTAGCTTTATTCCATATCAGCCACAACTCACATCACAAGACCCTGATTGGACTGGTTATTGTCATTTTCTCTCCATGATGTCCAGTGATGTCAACAAAGGCAGCAATGTTAGTAACGGACCCTATTTAATTCTGTGTTACAACCTGAGGTTGGTTTAAGATGCAAGAAAAATATTGTAGTTTGAGTTTTCCCCAAAGCAAACCATGAGCCACAGGCTTGGGTGCAGGTAGTTTATCTGGGTAATGATCCACTAAACCCACAGAAGTGAGGGAGTGGTGATGGTGAGGCAGGAAAGGGAGAGAGGCCAACATAGAGGCACTAGTGAGCTGCTTGCTGTGGGGCTTTGTACTTGGGACCTTCGGAGAAAACCCAGGGCACATCCCTCAGAACTGTCCCATCATGTGAAGCCTTCAGAAAAATGAATAGGAGACCTAGGAGACTGAGTTGGCAAGTGGTCAATAATCCCGAACTATCAACCAAAGCAGCAGATGAACCTAGGGATGGTCCCAGAGGACATGGGAAGGGACATCATCTGCATCTGCTACAACAGGTGATGTGTGTTATAAAATGTCCCCTTGCAAAGGTACAGTAGGAATGAGAGATAGTGAAAATAAGAGTATCAAGGCACACCCAGGAAGATGTATTAACAATTCTCAGCTGGTTTACAGAAACATCACCTTTGAACTAGTAATGGTTTTCGTCTGGCTCAAACCAGGGCAAATTTCCATCAACAATAACGGACCAACAATTTGAGATGCAGGTAGTGCATCTGAAATTACCAAAATGAAATTTAACTTGGTAGCAATGCAGACAGGATAGGCAATCCATCTCATCTTGGCAACACAAACAATACTGGATTTTTATTTTTACCACAAAACAGGGTAATGATGGCTAACAGTTTACTATGCCTTCTGGATACTTCTCAAATTTAATGAAATTCATCACTCTTCCTCAGATAATTTTAGGATGATTATTCTCAATAACAACAATATAGGAGGAATCTATGTAGGAAGTTCTTTTTTATTCCAATCAGAATAGCATTTTCTTCAGGTCCTACATCTCTCCGGAAACGTCAGTGCATTTTTGACATGACAAACCAATTCTGTTTAGGAATGAGGATTACAGAATTCCCTTTCACAACAAACTCTATTTTTATTTACAGAGGAAAGTGCATGAGAGGGATTTATTAAAGAAAGGAAGGAAGGAGAGTGAGAAAGAGAAAATTGTCCACATGCTTCAAAGTATCTCATCATTCTGGAAAGGAAACATTCACATTGTGCCACATGTTGCCAGCCTGACCACCCAGTGAATTGCTTCTCAGGGGGAGGGGTAGAAATGAGAGAAAAGCCATAGACTGGAAGCTTTTCTGTTAGGGTTTGTTTTTTACACTGTATAATGCTACAATGGAGAAAATAAAACTGCAAGAGAGAAAAGAAACAGAGCCAAAAAATATTTTTAATAGATAAAAAAGTAATTTGCTTATTTTTCTTCCTTTATTGCCCCTTTTGATGCTAACGGTAGTAACATTATCTCTTTTAAAGTACTGTGCTGTTTCTGGCAACCTTGGGCTATTATTATTGCCAACATTTGTCATTTGCTGGACTCTAGTTATTTCCATGGGGTTTTCTGTCTCTTCCACCAGATTGATAAATTTCAAGTCGAAGCAGTGTCGCTCGGAAAGCTGCAGAAGGTGCTATTGCACTGTGAGGCCAGTGACAAATCACAGTACTGGTACTGTGACAAGGTCATAGTCCGAGAGCCCAGTACACCATCCGAGTTTGTCTTCATCTGTGAGAGGTAATATGGGTCTAGACCTATGGTACTTCAAAGGAGTGTGTGTGGGTATGCGGGTGTGCGTGTGTTTATGTGTGTGCACACTTGTGTGTGTGTGAGGTTGTGGGTCCATGGATTTGTGTCTTTTACTCAGTACTGAACATTATACAGCACTGATTGCTTAAGTAAATGGTCTTTTGCAAAACATTGTAAGGAAGTCTTATTTTGTAATTACTTAGTGTCAGGATATTATATGTCGCTAGAGTTTCCAAAGTTTAATACTGGAAATCACTGCATAAATAATGAGAATATCTGTTTAAAATGTTGATTTCTTTACATTACTAAAAAATTAGTGTTACGAGGCTGGAGAATTTTAGAGAGAAGAACTTTTAGAACAGAATATGTGGAAGACAGGGAGTCAGATCTAGACAAGTTGTGTTGTCCATTGGCCCCATAAAGGTAAGTCATGGAAGGAACTTCCTTCATTCCCGACCTTGCCCTGTTGCCTTTAGGCCTGAGTCCCAGAGCCCACATATACTCCCTTGTGCTCATCAGAAATTCAACATCTACTTGCTTAAGGAAGAGGACCTATTTTCTCAGGAGAAGCCTTGCTTTCCAGATGTCTGCTGAGTCCAGCTATCCCAAGAAAACTCTCAGCTTTGGCATTTTTATTTTCTTGATCTCTTGGTCACAGGGAATGGGCAAGCCTCAGTCTCAAGAATGGGATTGCGCATGAGCAGCTTTCTGCAATAAAAATCAATCTATTGTGGGGGTAAGAAACTGGGATACACTTTGGAAATTTTGAATATTTAATGTTGTGTGCTGCCCTATACCCACTTTTCCAAACAGATAATCAATAGGAAATAAGGCAAAACAAACAAACAAAAACAAAAAAACAAAGAAAACAAAGCAAAGCAAAGATAGGTAAGCAAAACAATTGGAAATTCCAAGGGTATGGATTTGGAGATGCCAAGACAATTGTAACTTTAAGTACTAAGCAAAAAGTTGAACAAAAAATAATGAGGTGATTCAACTAAAAACACTAAGGTCATGCCAGTCAACACTGCAGACACCAGGGGATTGGAGATGACACTAGATGAGCAGGAGCCATGAGAATCACAGTAAGCCCTCCTTCTTCTTTGTCTCTTTAGTCATTAAGTTCAATCAATTCCTCTTCCAGAGGGCCTGTTAGTTCACCCTTCTTTTCCCTTACTGCCTCTGCCCTTACGGATGCCCTTGTTTCATCAATACTAGATTATCACAGGAGTCTTCTTACTCTTCTCCAGTCCTCCCTACCCAGCACTTCCGAGCTAATTATACCATGATTACATACTAGCATTATTCTGATTTTACCAGATTTTCTTCATTTTGAATTTTATTGTTTAATATTTTTATTGGATAGTTTTACCCTAAGACTTTTCAAGAAAAAAAAAATGCAGGGGAAAATATTGTCCTTAAAGTTGAAATTACGTCACTCCCCTGTTCAGAAGTCTTCAACCATTTCTAGTACCTACCAAAAAAAACAAAGCAAACAAAACAAAAACAACAGCTAATAGCATGATCTTTCCAGTGAAGGCTTCCTATTTTCTGACTCCATTTCCCCCTTCTAATTTTATAACTGTCCTCTTACCAGATCTCAGTCAAATCAGACCACCTGTCAGGAGCTGAACAAGCTCCGTTCTACTTTGCTTCTCGGGAACACCCTGACTTATGCTCCTATCCTCGTCATAACCCAGTCAATTCTTTAAGGTCCCATTCCGATTCAGCTTCTAGCATGAGAGGCCCAACCAGAAAGTTCTTCTCATCTTCCAAGGTTACTCAGAGCTTAGCAGAGCACAGGCCTCCCCATCTGACAAGGACAGGCAGCACTGAAGAGAACTCGAGCATCTCTTCTGACCTTGCTGCCACCCGCAGGGCCTGGGCATTTCGCGGGCTGGGTGGCAGATGTATCTTAGTTGCCACATCAAAGAACCAGAGAGTTATCCATTCAGGGCTCTCTCCTTATGTTCTGACATACTTTGTCATATCAATTCAGCTGAAATTTCTTAAATATGAAATCTCCCAGGGGTCCTTTAGATGTATTCACCACCACTGTATGACTGCTCATGCATTCCACGCATCAGTGTGGCCCCTACCACCGTGACCCCTCTGCCTCCACCCACCCCTTAATGATTCCTTACTTCTAATTTGTGATGCTAACATGGTCTCATCTGGAAGGAGGAGACAGAGTGATAGCTTAATTAATGCCATTGGATTGTATCTCAAAAAATTATTTACAGAATACATGAAGTGAACAATAATAATATAATAGTTATGCACCGTCCTGATGTATCAAATGTTGACATTTGAGGCCCTGCACACAGAAGATCTTAAAGAAATTGTAGCCAATGCTCATTCATGCAATACTCTGATGAAGAAAATAGTTGCCCCGAATCATTATTTCCTATTCAGTAGTTGTAAAGAGACGGGACAGATCCTGCTTCCCTAATTCTTTTAAAGAAGCACAAGAGTGTAGATCCAGGAGCAGAAAAGGGCCCAACAGGTTCCTTTCTACAATAGAAAAAGACTCTGAAGCCAATTACAGTGGCTTCTGAGCTCCTGGAGCCTTCTCTCTGCATGTGAAAAGTCAAGGATAATGTCCTCTAAGGCAGATGGAGTTGGAAGAGACCCTTGGGTACACACAGGAGCTGCTCTGGGTAGTCCTGGTAGGGAGCTCGGAAGGGCACAATATGAGTAATTTTGTTCTGGAAAGTAGGAGGTAGAAATGAACACAATACAGAAAGGAAAAGGAAAAAAAAATCTCAGTCATGTTCCTGGGAGCTTCCTCAAAGAGCAAAAAAATTATAGCACACCTGAATTAAGGTGAAAGACTGCATCGTGCTCATTGGTTTTATGAACTTTTGAGGGAACGCTGAGGTGAAATACAGAACCGACCAGTGAGGAGGGTGCTTTCTTCTAACCTTCATCTCATCTTTTCCCTCTTCCACTGAACACCCACATCCATATGGTTTTATTTTACTTCTATACCTGAAATACTGTTTTTATGCTTTTTGTATAACCAGTGAATTTCTACCATAGAAGCATTGGCCATTTGAGGTTTGGAGCAAGAAAAATTTATATTCAAATAAGGTCAACATTCAAGAGACTTTATCCATTGATTTGAATGTTCTTATTTATTATTTGAGTTAATACCTTATGGCTGCTGAGATAAATTACCACAAGATTAGTGCTTTTTTTTTTTTTTTTTTGGTACCAGGAATTGAACCCAGGGATGCTTAACCACTGAGCCATATCCTCACCCCTTTTTATATTTTATTTTGAGACAGGGCCTCAAACAGGGCTTTGAAATTGTGTTTCTCCTGCCTCAACCTCCCGAGCCACTGGGATTACAGATGTATGTGCACTGCACCCAGCAACTTGGTGCTTTTAAATAACAAAAATTTATTTTATCACAATTTCTGAGGCTGGTAGTTGGAAATCCAGGTGTCAACAGAGCACTGCTATCCCTGAAGTTTCTGTGAAACAGTTCCTCCTTACTTCTTCTATCTTGTGGTGGTTTCTGAGAGTCTTCGGCTTTCTGTGGCTTGGGTCTGCATCATTCCCGTGTCTGCTGCTATAGTCTCATAGTTGTCTTCCCTTGGTATGTTGGGTATCTTTTATTATAAGGATATTTGTTATTGAACTAAGTCCACTTTACTCCAGTGCGATCTCAGCTTAACTAATTACATCTGCAAAGACTGTTTCCAAATAAGGGCACATTCTGAGGTTCTAGGTAGCTATGAATTTGGAAGGACAGTGTTTAATCCAGTATACTATTTGAGTGAATCTCATAAAGTACAATGCACTGCAAAGTTTGTTAACATCATATTAGGGGTCGCCAGGTTTTCTGTGTTACCAACTTGTTATTGTATTGTCTTTGTGTGTATATGTGTGAACCTTGACTTTAATGATAAAATTATTTTTAAAAAAGTACCTTTTAACAGAAACAATGTGATTTATGATATTTATTTCTTAGCCCACTTGGCCTAGGAGGGTCTAGACACACGGACGGTTATAGCCAAACTCTTTAGCCTGAAGACAAGATGTGCCCCCAGTCTGTCTGTCACCCTTCATTACTCCTGATTGGAGAAGACATTGACATGAGCTCACAGGAACAAGTTATTTGAATAAAGGCCCTATCTGGGGCAATTCTCTAAATATGTGGAGAATTTATAGATGCAGGAATTGAAAAGTTAATGCAAATAACTGATTTTTTTTTTTTTTAAAGCTACTGTGACATCCAGGAAGAGCAGCATGACCAGCTTTGTCTTTTCAAAATGAAATCACAGTAGGATAAGGGAAGTGACCCTGGGGCATGTTCACCTAAGGAATGAAGACAAGATGTTGCATAGTGTTCCTTAGAGTTGATACTTCAACTAACACCTTTAAAATGTTCTTGCTTCATTTCTATTTAGCATTCTGTACTCTTTTTTTTTTTTTCCAGAAAGGTTGAGATCATTTCCTTGGGTAGAGTGGAGTAGAAGAAAAAAAAAGACTTAAGGAGGTTTTCACTCTGGATTTAACCAACCACCAGTTAATCCTGGATTGATGGGAAGTGGAATGCCAACTTCAGGGCCACAGAGTCCTCAGCATGTGTTACAAATTGTTAAAAAAGAGACTGAGGTTCAGCTAAAATACCTGTGAGTCCCTGTGGGCAAACGAGGTAGCCTAGGGCAGGGGAGGTCAAAGAAGCCTTCCTTATATACATAGGACTCCATGGCAGCTAAAGCCAGCCTTGACCACAGAGCAGGACCACGGCCACACCAGGTCCTGGCCGACAGGGCTCTTCTCTGTTCTTGGTCTTCAGTATGTTCTCAGCTGGTGCTATCCTCTCTGAGCTCACCTGTCTTGAACCTTCCCTGATGCTTGGAGTCCTATAGGTACTTGCTACTATATGCATTGGTGAACTGACGAAAACTGTGTCACTTTGGCCAAGAAGTCTTTCCTGAAGCTTCAAGGTTAAGAAGTCACTTCCTTGTACATCTTTTGCAAGGCACATGATGATAATTCAGTGCTTACTATAATGAATTAGATGTGTGTGTTTTTTTGTCTACTCTACATCTCCAACTTTCAGTAGACTTTTCCTCATATCTGTTTTATATTTTGATTCCTACTTTTTTTTTTTTTTTTTACTTTTGATTCCTACCATAGTTCTTGGAATAAATAGGTTAAATTTACATGTGTATTAATTGAACCAATAGGCATGTACTAACCAAGACAGGATAAGCCTAAGGGAAGCACAGTAAAGGATGAATTTGGAATTAGGTAATGAAATCTAAAAGGTTTAACTATGTCTTAATCTTTCTAAGACACATACAAACAAAGAGATCATTTAATTCCCATTTTAAGTGTTAATGATAACAAAGAGCCAGAGAATTATTCTTTGGATGGCACAGGCATTTTTAAAAAAATCCAGTGAGGTAAATTTTCAAGCAAATGATGGTGACGTCCCACCCTGGCTGTCTGTCAGGGAGTGTCATGTTTTCTACTGCTCCATTACTGAAGCTTCAAGGCCGCATCTTGACGTATAAAATTCTTGAACTTCTGCAAGACTGATGTCACTCCATCATTAGTCATGAAGCATTTTTCTTGCTTTATTGTTTTGTGCCAACTCTGGTGGTTATTTCAAGGATATTACACATGAAGGCCCATGACCTTAGGAGGTTATAACCAAAGACCTTCATTATCTACAGGACAAACAGAACATAGTGAATGCTTAAGAAATGTGTATTAAATAAGTGAATCAATGACTATGTCATAAACTAAGTCCCATACAGATTAGTACTGAGTGTATTATTTGTGGAGAAGGACAGGAATACAATCAGGGACATCCCTGTTGAAACAGCACCCTTCTTTTGCTTCAGTACACTTGGCAAGGGAACTTTACACCTTGGCCAGTTCTGCATGAAGGTGTTAGTTTGTAGTAACAAGTTCAAAAATGAATTACACCACCACCCCTTGGCCATTGAGCTTTTCAGTCTTCTTTTTCATTTCTCTCCATAAAAGTGCCTTTTATTTACTTACTTCCAGGATGTTGGTACTATCTTACATCATGTGACTTAGTTCATTTTATTTTTTTTTCGTCTGCTTATTGAAATCTTTATTCTTCAAGGCCCAAGTCAAACCTCTATCCATTCTATGAAACTTTCTTGGCTCATCTTTATTCTCTTTAAAATATTCCAAGGCTCGAATTAGACATCTATGCAACATTTGCCATATAATATCATCCAGTGTCATGTTGAATGTGTTTTTCTCAGGTACTTCTTAAGGGTAGGGTCTCATATATTCCTTTTTTAATTGTCCAGTATGGTTTCTTGTAGCAAGAAGGGATTTGACCAATATTTACAGAAAAATAGGGGAAGGAAGAAAGAAAGGAAAAGGAAGGAAGAATGGAAGGAAGGAAGGAAGGAAAAGAATAATGAAATCTCAAGTTGGAAGAAAACTTAGAGGTCACCTAGTTTTTACATGAGTTCCTTCTATAACCTCCTCAGATGCCTCATTAAAAATAATTAACCTATGTACAAAAGGTTACATTTTTCCTTTTCTGGGAAATAGGGGGAAATGATGAATAATACAGACAAAAAGGGATGTAGAAATTTTGATCAAGTACAGAAATCTAAAATACTATTTCTATAGGGAGAACAGAATAAAAATTATCATGAGACAGTGAGCAATCATTTAACTTTACTGATTTTTTTTTTTCCTGAAAGAGGCCACTATTAATCATTTCTTGCTATTCTGAGCATGTATTTGTGCTGCTGCAGATTTCTGTGCTCTTCTTTGTCAGTTTGAGCCATTCCTTGGTGCGAAAATGACAAGTAGTGATGGTGGGAAACTGACAGAATGAGGCGCAGGGATGAGTCTTGCTCGTTTTTCAGGATGGGGGTGGAGACGTAGAACCTTCAAGCGTTTCTTCCACCATCTTCAATGTGGGTGAGTGGTTGCCCTACCTAAACTGTACCTTAGATGTTCTGATGTCTAACCTATATCAGCCCTTGCCTTTCCAAGCCCCTTTCCACATGTTTTAGGGTAGGACCACTCAAACACATTCTTTGGCTTGTTTACTATAAATCTTGTAAGACTTAGAAAATTTTCTTGTGCTTCCTGGGTGAGACAGTGACAGGGAGCCCCCTGGTGATTCTGGGGGTCTGAGGCATTCTTTTGCTGATGACTGCATAATATACATGTTGTTCTTGGATAAACTAGCTTCTCCTTGCCTTTTTTCCTGTTCTTTTCATATCACCATTGTTTCTCTCAAGGTATACTGCTCTAATTCTCCCATCTGCTGGGGTCTAATGTCCTAGTACAGAAATACAGTCCTCAGAGTCCTCAGTCTTTAACTGCTAACCTTGGCTAGGTCTCTTTGGCTTTGTTTCTCTCTCTCTCTTTCTTTTTTTCTTTTTGGTTTCTTGCAGGACATTTGGTGTAGAAATTAAAATACAAAAGGATGGGCTTGGACACATGCCTGGGAAGGTATGTGAAAACCTATATATAGAAGAAAATAGGTACATGCTGCTAATACTGTCATCTAGGGCAACTAAAATCCATCTTGTCTTCTTCATTAAAAATGGTTCAGACAAATTTGAAAAAAAAGTGATTCAGTAGTAAAGACATAATGGCAATATTAAACAATTAAAAAAATAGAAATGATGGTCACTAAAGGAAATTAAAGATAGTTTCATGACTTCAAGATTTTTTTAAAATGTATTTTTATTGTAAACAAATGGGATGCATGTTGTTTCTCTGTACATGGAGTAAAGGCATACCATTTGTGTAATCATACATTTACATAGGGTAATGTTGTTTGATTCATTCTGTTATTTTTCTCTTCCCCCCACCCCTCCCACCCCTCTTTTCCCTCTATACAGTCCCTCCTTCCTCCATTCTTGCCCCTTCCCTCCCCCATTATTAGTCATCATCCACTTATCAGTGAGATCATTCTTCCTTTGGTTTTTTGAGATTGGCTTATCTCACTTAGCATGATATTCTCCAGTTTTATCCACTTGCCTGCAAATGCCGTAATTTTATTATTCTTTATGGCTGAGTAATATTCCATTGTATATATATATATATATATATATACCACTGTTTCTTTATCCATTCATCAATTGAAGGACATCTAGGTAAGAAATCTCAGACTAGAGTAATCAAAAGGGAATCATTTTTAATAGGTACCTAGTATTCTACTATCTCTGTAGCTTTGAGTGTCATAGCATTGCTTTGTCTAGTATCTTCTGAAAAAAGAAAAAAAATGTAGAATAGATTTTTCAGGAATGAACTACATAAGAGACAGGACAAGACAGCACAATTTTTTGGAAAATTTCAACTAGTCAATAAACTCTGATTTGATTGCAAGAATGAAAAATTCACTACAGCCAGTTTTAGAAAGGACAATTTTAAAGGTGGCTCTTATGAAAGTAGGAAATAAAGCTGGAAAAAAATAAAACTGGACATTACAAACCAGAAAGCCATCAAAGAGTCACTTACTCTCTAGATTGTCAAGCTGCCTCTTCATAAAAAATTTCCATCTTTCTTTTCGTAGACCAGTTTCTTCTGGAAGGTTCTTTTTACCCATATATTTGGCTTGTGACTGACTTTGGGTTCTGTAGTGCCAATTTTCCTCAACAACAGTGTGGAGCTTCCATGTTGTTTCTCTACCTTTTGGGTCACAAGATTAAGAGAGAACATCTGATTGACTAAGTCTGGGTTAGGTGTCCCTTCCTCTTTCAGACAAGTAGGAGGAAAGCCAGGTCCCCTGGCACAAACATTACTACCCAAGGCCTATCTCTCTACAACATATCTGAAAAAGGAGGGATCATTGTTGACTGACTGAAAGTCACCTCAAATATATTTGCTATAATGCCAACTATGTACAAGGTACCATGTTGTGCAATGAAGAAACAGTAGTAACTGACATTTATTACATGTTAGAAACCATAATAATAAATTTACATATATTTAGCTCTGTATTCTTATTGTATAGGTATTATCTATAAGTTATAAATTAGGAAACTGGAACTTAAAGAGATCAGGAATATGGGTTAAGATTGTACAACTAATAGGTTTTAAAGTTAGATAGTCTGGCTTCATTAAATCCAGAATTTGTATTCTTAAGCATAAAGCTAATGGCCTTTATTCTGATTTATAAACTCTTTATAGAAATGTTCTAGCTAGAAAGATGGGATATATGAATAGAAACCAACTAGTAAACAAGACTGCAGAATTAGGAACTAAGTACCTGTATATAATAAATTGTATGTGTCATTAGATTCCAGAGGAGGAAGAGAAAGCACACTGTGATCTGCAGTGGTGAGAAGGAAATGAGATCTCTTGTCACTTTTGAAAACTGCAGAGTTGAGCCATCCTGACCACTGGGTAGGACTGCAGGAGCTCACACCATACCTTCACATCCCATATCTGGCCATCATCTGGTAATTTCAAGGGTAGTGTGGTAGAGTTGCCCCTACAGCTCTGCTTCTTAGTTTTTTAACATTCTCAGATATCTCCCCATAAGTAAGCCCCACACCACCTACACCTCCCTGCACACTCACCCCACAGCCTGTCCTGTCCAGTAAGCTCCTGTACTTTAGCTACATGGGATCCCATTGGATCCTCTTACCTCAGCCAACTCCGCTCTCCCTTGATTGTGCCCTTTCTGGCCTCTTGTTTGCCACCTTCAGCTCAAGTATCCTCTTTGTTGAACTCTTTTTGTTCTTCATTCCTTTGCACTTTCCCATTCCTGCCATTAAGTGCTGGCTAGTCTCCTTTTCTGCTATTATTTTCTGTTATTATTTCTTCCACCACTCACCACAGTTCATTGCATTTATATCTTTACATGCCAGTTCCCTTCCTTTACTTGGAAGCTCCTCCAGGTCAGGTTCCCTACCTTGTCGTTGTTCTTGTAGCCCAGCACAGAGCAAAGTGTCTGGCATATATGAGGTATTTTAATTTCCACTTCACTCTGTTTCTATTGAGGCAAGTAATTTAGTCAAACAAACTAAGGAGGTTAAGATTGTAGTGGGACCCAGTGGCACTTGCCTATGATCCCAACTCTTGGGAGGTTGAGGTAGGAGGATTACAAGTTGGAGGCCATCCTGAGCAATTTATTGAGACACTGTCTCAAAGTAAAAGAGGATGGGGTTGTAGCTTAGTGGTACAGTGTTTGCCTAGCATGCACAAGGCCCTGGGTTCAATTCCCAGCATCTGGGAAAAAATTAACAAAGGAAAGATTAGAAAGTTCGTTTTCTGCAAGAGGGCACTTCTAACACAGAAGTTTGGCTTATTTAGGGGGAAGTTACCAGTAATGAGCTATTACTTACCCTAAGTACATTTTCTGAGTTGGTGAGATTTTCACCAGGTCTTAAGGTACTATGATTATTTTTGCAGACACTGAGGAAGAAATTTTAGAGGAAGCTATGTGAAATCAAGATAGAGACTTCCATAGTGGAAAGATTAAAGTGGTGAAATTTTATTTTTTCCATAACAAGTTGCCCTCCAATCAATGGTCAGGTCACACCTTCTAAGTTGACCCAGGGACCAGGTACAAGATCTTAAACCCATCCTTGCCCCTGGTCTAACTTGGTCTTTTGCATGCTCTGTTGCAGCCCCAATGGTGTTTACATGCTGTTGATTGTGGACGTTAAATCTGGGGTATATTTTATTCTTCAAGCCACAGTCGTGATGTCATTCTTAGCACAATGATGAGTATGTAACAGGTTGGATAACAGGTTGTAGTTACCTTCCAATGTGCAAAATTAATGCAAAATCAAGTTTATTGTAAAAATCAATAAGATAAAAAATTATTTTCTGTTTTCTTCTCTTCCCGCTCCCCTTTTCTTCAGATGGCTTCCCTTCATGTCTCAGGGCATAATTCATTCAGAAATTGAACTTTACCTTCAAGGTGAGGATTAATGACACCATCAGTAGAAGAAAGTACAAGATGATTTTGTACAGCTGGACATCATGGAAGATGATTCTCCCGTTGCCCCCAGAATATCCCCCTTTGCTAGTTTACATTTTGTATAAGATTTATAGAGTGTTTCTTGCAGTGAAAATACATGTAAAGATGTGTCTTGGTAATGTTACATGCTTTACTCTTTGTTAAAAAATCAACTTCAGGATTTGCCACTGTTGAAGAGTTAAACTCACACTTCCTATTTCCCCCACTTATAATGTCATCAGACAGATCTATTATTAACTGCACTTCACTTTTATTTTTGCAGAAATGCAAATAAATCATCAACCTAAAATACAAGAGGAAGCAAATGGTAAATGTTGTTGTCACTTTTCATCTTTTAATCTATTTCTGTTTCCAGATTACCTGCCTTGCATATTTTTATGTCATATTCTTATTGAATTTAAACTATCGATTAAAAAATACTTTAAATGAATGCAGGAATAAGCATTAGATCATAGTTTGATTTATATAAAAAAACTAACATGAGCAACTTTATCTCCAAATGCTTTTTTTCTCTATGTATCCCTTCAATAATTTAAATATATAAGGAAAATAATCATTTTCTAAATGATTAATTTCTATTAATTGTACTTTTTATTGGTTTGCCTATTGGTTACTAAGTTTTCTTTTTAAAGTCTTTTGTGATTAGCCTTTTCTATTATATCATCTTCAAATTGACCTGCAATTGTGTTATTAATATGTTTACATTTTGAAGTTGATCTGAATGAGATGGATGAATACAGATTACTATTATGCATACCAGATTAATAAACCTTTGATTTTAAAAATATGTATACTTTGTTCAGTAATTTGAAATTATGCAGGATTCAGTACTAGTATTATTATATTCTTAAAGTCTTTTTATTGATTAGGATAGCTGATGTTCACTGTGACAACTAGCTTAAAACTAACATTTACATTTACTTATATTAGAAAATGTATTTCAGCTTCCATTTTACTTTGTTCTTTATTTTATAAGGAAAGGTTTATACATATATATGGCTGTTAGTATAGGAATAAGTTTACTAGTGTTCCAGAATCTCTCAGTAATTTTAAGGGAACTTTAAAGGTCTGTATTTTATAATAAACCTTTGAAAAAAAGGCTTAAAATTGCATGGTATTCTAAGTAGAAATAATTATCCATTACTTCTAGAACTTGGTGGGTATATGTGAGTAACAAAGACTAATAATCTTAAATTAAAGATTATAAATGAGACTGGAAATGTCCAAAGTCCTTCATCAGTAATGTAAGCTACGTAATCCATGTCTGTGATGCTGATCATAATGAAGTTGAATTTTACAGGAGAGGTGTTTACCTAGGAGTTGGTTAGATCTACTTCATCAAGTATAATTTTGATTAAAATAAAACATTCTTACCTATTTTCTTGTAATTATTTTTGTTGCTTTGTTTATTTTTTGACCTCATTAAAATGTCCATTTCTTGTAATGCAAAAGTGGACTCGCAGGCCTTGGTTCATGAGACACTATCATTGTCTGTGAATGGATCTCTTATTTCATTTTTAAACTCTGAAGAATATTTTCTCTAATACTTCTTGGGATGTGATTCTTGAAATACATTAGTAGTCTCACAGTTATGGGAATGAGCTAATTTATGGTGTGGAAAGAACCTGGGGAGGTTAAGTGCAGCAATCTGTTGGAGCAGGGTTACATGGTGGTTTAGAGTGTTGAAAGCAAGCATGAGTTGTAGATTTTGAAAGTATATGAAGCATGTTTATGTCATTCATGCCTTTCTAGGCAGTTGGGGTAGGGACAAAGACTAAAATGCTATTTCAATTTAAGAGTGGAGGGAACAAAGAAAGAATCAACTGAACTCATGGAAACCTCATGTTGAGGTAATAAACACTAAATACAATTATGTATCATAGTTCATTGAATCAGACTCATAACCCTGAATATTTATAATTCATATAGGTAAAATCATTCTTCATAGTAGAACTAACTGGAGTTACTGCTTAATTATTATTATTTTTTTTTTGGTACCAGGGATTGAACCCAGGGGTGCTTAACCACTGAACCACACCCCAGTCATTTTTAAAAAAATTATTTAGAGACAGGGTGGTGCTAAGTTTCTTAGGGCCTTGCTAAGTTCCTGAGGCTGGTTTTGAACTTGCAATCCTCCTGCCTCAGTCCCCAGCCACTGGGATTAAAGGCATGCGCCACCATGAGTAGGTATTTTAATATGCATCACTGAATTGAATTTCATGTTAGCAATGCCTTCTGCATTTTGCAATTACATCTTGCTACTCTGCTGAACTCTCCCATTAATTCTGATAAATTTATATTCTTATAATAAACTAATTCTAATAAATTTTCTCATAATACTTTTTGAATGATCTGTAAAGACAGTCATCTCATCTATTAAAAATGACATCTTTTCTTGATTTAATCTTCTACAGAGGTCCCTGGTACAATGTGAAATATAAGCAGTAATGGTAACATTAATACTGAATATATCTAGGAATTACTACATACTCTAAATGTTTTAGCTAGATCTGTGTAACTTAAGTGTTTATGCTAAATCAATTTTATTTGATCTTCACACACCTATGAGGTATGTAGTATCATTAAAGGACCTGGGAGGTGTTTTTTGGGGGTTCAAATTCTCTTTTTTTTTTTTTTTTTTTTTTTTTTGCCTAAAGTTACACAGGTGTCATATGGCAGACTTAGAATTTGAATGCAAGTAGTTTTGTAGTTTGTCTTCAGAATCTGGACTGTTTTTTTCTTTATAGTAACTGCTTTTAACTGCTTCCAGTCATTAGCAATATAAAAGTGTGAGCATGTATCTTCCATGTCTTTGGACTTATTTTGTTGTGTTATTTTTTCTAGTTTATTAAGCTAGATTTTTAGTTCTTTAGCTTTCAGCCTTGTTCCAGACCCAAGTGAAAGGATTTTTATTATTAGTATTATTATTTTTTATTTAGCTTTTAATTTTTAACAGACTGCATTTTGATTCATTGTATACAAATGGGGTACATAATTCATTTCTATGGTTGTACACAATGTAGATTCATACCATTCGTGTAATCATACATGTACATAGGGTAATGATGTCTGTCTCATTCTACCATTTTTCATACTCTCCTCCCTCTCATTTCCTTCTACATATCCTAAAGTTCCCCCATTATTCTCTCATTCCCCACCCCCACCCCCATTATATATCATCCTCCACTTATCAGGGAATACATTCAGCCTTTGGTTTTTTGGGCTTGGCTTATTTCACTTAGCATGATATTCTCCAGTTTCATCCATTTATTTGCAAATGCCATAATATTATTCTTCTTTACGACTGAATAGTATTCCATTGTGTATATATACCACAGTTTCTTTATCCATTCATCTGTTGAAGGGCATCTAGATTGATACCACAATCTAGTTAGTGTGAACTGTGAGCTGCTATAAACATTGATGTGGCTGTGTTACTGTAGTTTGCTGATTTTAGGTAAAGGATGTTTTTAATTGTCAGGGGAGGTTGTAATTGTTATTGTTGTTTTCCATAGTAATCTTTTTTTTTTTTTTTCCAATTTCAGAACATTTACGGAGACAGATTGGGTTTTTGATAAGCTTCCTTTGTTGCAGTTTACTTGGAGGCCAATCTTTGGCTTAGGTTATCATCCCTTGTGGCTTATTTCATGAATTCAGGTCCAGTTCCCACTCTTGTGTGGGCCAGGCTCTCCTGTTCTGACCTGCAGCCTTGGCATCATTATAGTCACAACATTCAGCCTTCTTGTTTGCTGAATACTAATGACTCAGTTTATGCTCATAGTCCTTTTCATAGTTGTTATTTGGCAGTGGGGGATCTCTTAACCTTCTTCAAAATGGAACTTTGACATTTCTTGTTAATTTCTCCAAAATCTAGTTGTGTTATGGGGAGGGGCTTTAAAAATGCTATGGCAGAAAACTGGCTCAGAAATCTAAACTTCTGCCCAAAGTTTAGCAGTTTGTAAGTGAAAGAATTGTATTGGAATTCAGCCCTTAACCATAGTACTAAACTACTCCCTACCTATGTTCAAGGATTTCTGACTTGAGGGAATTTAAAATTTTTGGAGCATTTACCCATTTATTTTCAGGCAGTGGTAATTCTTTATAGCATGATTATTAGCAGTTTGGTAGATTATCTGTGGTAAAGATTATTAAAATATTTTCTCCTCTCAATTCTATTTGCCCAACCATGCTCGACTAGCCTCACTACCCAAACAGTGTCTGCTCAAGGAAAGAAAATTAAATTTAATGAGTAGTATCAATCAAATAAAATTAAGAACATAAAATATCCTAAACCACCATTATGCATTTGAAATAAAATATAGATGCTTTGAATTGCCCCTGCTCTGAATCATTTAGGGCACACTTGTCTGTAGTGATCAGGATAATGATCAGGTTGCCCTACCTCCTGCATTTGAGTCTTCTGCCTGTTGGGTCAGTTGCATTTCTTGCCAATAAAGATATTCTATGGGTGAGTGAGAGCCTGGGAGGTCCTGAGAGGTCAGCGTCTCAGATGTGTGAAGTTAAGGCACCAGAGCAACCATTTCTAGACTGTCCTATCCATCCCCAAGTGCAGAACCTAGAACTGGGTTAGCAAATTCCATGCAGCTAAGTGGGAAAAGAGAAGCCAAAGTGTGAAAGAGTTTGGGCTCAAAAGAGGAAAAAGGGAACCCAGAGGAACTCTCCCCAGCAGAGGGCAGATGTTTGCTATGTCTCCTATTTGGTGTCTAACCCTTTGACCTGCGTAGGCCAGGAAGAGTTCACTGAGCAACCAGTAGGATGATGTGGTGCTGTCTCAGCCTCATTGTGTCTTTTGTTTTATTTTCTCCTGACATTTAATAGCTAGTATTTGAATTTTCATTTCTGCTACATTGACTGTAAACATTGGTTCATACCTTTCCCTGTCTCAGACAGAATACCTACAATTCAACATAGCAATGGAATGAATAGACTGACATTGAAACAGTGATACTAGATTCTCAGCATCTTTAGAACATACACAGCCATAGAGAAATACTGCCACAAGCAACCCATTCCTCAACAAATTTGCATTTACAGATAACTCACCAAGAACATGGTATGTTTTCGAGTGAAATATAATTATTCAATCAGAATGAATAAAAGCAAAATTTCTCACTTTGGGACCATTGGCATTTTAGCCAAATAGCTCTGTTGTGGGGGAACTGTTAAAAATCTCACAAACATCACAGGATGGTTAGCAGCAGACCTAGCTTCTACCCATTAAATGACAATTTCATACACACCCAGTGGTGGACAAAAAAAACAATGTTTTCAGACATTACCAAATGTCCCCAAAAGACAAAATCACCCTCAATTGATAAGCACTGACCTAGAGAGATAGTTCTCTGGGTAAAGTGTGCTGAGGAGTGTAAAGGTGGGGCAAGTCTCAGAAGGTAGACATAGCAGATCTTATTTTCTAAAAATGTCTGTTACAGCAACATCATGTTCTGTCCCCTGTGCTCTTTCAGAAACTTGCCAATCCCATATCAAAAGACAGAATCAACCAGGGCAGATCTTTGAGTCTGTCTTGTCTACTAGTGCATAGCAGAAATGATCCTATTGTCATTTTTGCTATTCACTTTTGTGTCATTAAATATGATCCCACATCTGCCTGCCTTGCTCTCTGCAGATGTTGGTCTTGGGAACCCAGTCACCATATGCTGAAGAAGCACAGATCACTTGGAGAGGTTGGAATACACAAAGGTCATTGTACTGAGCCCTGGGTGAGCTTTTGCTCAGCAGCCAGCACCAATATGCCAGTAACATAAGAACCACCTTGGAAGCAGATCTTCTTGTTCCCACATTGCCCTAGTTGACACTGTGGAGCAGAGATGAGCCTTTGTGACCAAGCCTAATTCGAACTGAAGATTCATTGGCAAAAGAGATTGTTGTTTTAAGTCACTGAGTTTTAGGATGTTTTATTATGCAGCAATGGATAACTCTAGTAGTAGAACTGAGTAGTGCAAGTAGTCCTGAATACATAGGTCAAGAGTTGGATTATAAGTATGTGGAGGATCATGAGTAGTTACCCTAGTGACCAGAACACTGTAATGTGGTTCTGAAAGTTGATAGCTTAGTAGGATGGAGCACAAAGTATTTAAGAATTGTTAGCATATATCCAAAGAAAGGCAAATCAGGATTTCCATATGAACCAAGGAAAAGTGGATGATGAAAAAAGGAAAAGGAGATGGACAGCAAATATCAAGGGAATTTGGGGTAAGGACAAGGTAGAACTGCTATTGCTGAGAACCTGGCTCTGCATTGAAAATGGTCACTGGGACCCTGGGGCACTTGGTAGAAATTTGGTATTTAACAACCATGCTATTTTCCATCACAAGGATCAAGATTTGAAATGGAGCTGAGGGAACTAGACACAAGCAGGGTGTAAGTGGTAAACCACACTGTAGCCAAGTCATCCTTCCTCAGTAGTAGGCTCCAACCTGCAGGGAGGCCACTGGATATCCTACTAACAGTGCAGATTCTGAATCTGGACTGCACCACCTACTTCCTACATAGGTTGGGGAATATGCTGGATTTTCCTGTGCTTCAATTTCTTTCCTATGGAACATAGGCAATACTAAAAACTGTCTCTTAGGGTCGCTGTGAAGATTAGATAAAATAATATCCACAAAGCACCTTGAAAAGTGTCTTCTAGGTCTTAGGTGCCCAATTAATGTTAGTTTTTAAACTTTGTTTTTCAGTATATCCCAATTTTGAGCACTCTGGCTCTCTGGATGAAGTCCCTCTAAGTAATCTTTTTAAAACTTAAAATTTTTTTGCAGTACTGAGGAATGAACCTGGTGTGCTCTACCACTGAGGTACATTCCCCATACCTTTAATTTTTTTTTTTTTTTTTAAATTTTGAGACAGTGTCTCACTAAGTTTCTGAGGCTGGCCTCAAACTTGTGATCCTCCTGTCTTAGCCTTCGCAGTTGCTGGGGTCACAGGAATGTACCACCAACCTCACCCAGCTGCTACAGGCCTTCCAAGCATGCATTTGGACTGGAAGAGGCATACATCCCACCCATTGTCTCTCTCTACCACTTTTTTTAGTCTTTTCCTTCAGCCCTATAAAGAAGGGATATCATTTACCCCATTAAACAATAATAACTAATAAACCGAATCACAGGAATGACAAGAGATTCACCCTAAACTAATACTGAACTAAAATATGTAATAGATTCCTTTCTGATAATGTTTTATGGTTATTTTCTGAATTTAGAGTAGAGAAAATTGAGCATTGTTTTAAACCATTTTATTCTAGGAAGCATAACTCTTTCTAATTCTGTGTCAAGTTCATCCCAGCTCCTGTGGTAGTCAGCCCATAACTTCTCTATTGCTTTACATGTATAATAGGATTAATGATATTTGTCTTTTGAAAAAATAAAAATATTTGTAAAGTACTTAAAAATCCAAAAAAATCTCATGATCCTCTTATAAGGTTGTATTTTGAAGGACTTGTGAGTTTAGATACATAGATTTATTAAGAGATAACATTATTGAAAATTAGAATAAAGTAATAACCTGTCTTGTTTGCAGTATTTTGCTAAATCTCATTGAAATATATTTACATGCCCTTCAAAATGGGGGTGATACAAGGCCAATATTGTTTCCATTATCTTTGTGCTAATAATAAGACCAATCATGAGACAGATGTCTGTGCTTTGTCATGACACACAACACATCCTCTGAAGGACTTGTTCTTTGTTAATTAAGAAATAGTTATGCATTGTGCTGAAACAGTCTTAATGATACCTTGAATATCCTTCCTTAAGCAAGCAGTTTTTGCTTTTCAAAATACTCCTTAACAGATTCCACAATGTTTTATAAATCATTTATTCACTTGCTATGTGCTTATTGTATGACACAGACACACTAATAAAAGAACTTGTCCTTGGAGGGGCCTGCAATCTGGGCGGGTAGAGGGGTGGGAGGGTCCTGATCTGTGCAGACAGTATTTGCACAGCTAAAGATTGAAGTGCACAAGGATCCAAAAGAGTTACAAAGCAGAGAGTGGTTTGTTCTGGTTACAGAAGAGGGGATGTTTGAAAAAGCTGCCTAGAGGAGGTGACCTTCAGGCTGAGCCTGCAAACATAAGGAGTTCACTAGATGGGAAGGGAGGAAAGAGGGTATCACAGCGGAGGGATTTTGGCAAAATCCTAAAGGTAGAAAGATCCTTCAGAATGGCTGGAAGATGTGACAAGGTAGTTCATGGTGTGAGAGGGAGGCTCCAGTGAGGCCAGAGGGTGCTTTGTGGTGTGTATTTGGGAAGTGGGCATCAGTATACGAGAGGAGCTAGAAGAAAACTTTTGCTAGGCATGTTTATCTGTAAGTAGTGGTAATGTTTCTAAGTAATGTCCATCTAATGTTGCAGAAAGTTTTATTATCCTGACCTCTTTCACTGAGCAGAGTGTGGTTGATTCACTACCTAGAGTCTGGAGAAACCTTGGAGGGCCTTGTGGGGGTGGATCTAGTTAACTTTAGGGCTCCCCTCACAAGTTGCCCACAGTTCTCCACCTTTCCCTCACCACAACACTCAACCTCTCCATCAATAAGCCTGAACAGACGTTGTATACACACTGATATCGTTAGTCTGTGGTGATCCACCCCTGATTGTAATCGGGGAGTCAGAGGTTGCAATCTGCAGAGGCCTACTGGTTTTTCTCATGTTCCCTGCAACTTCCTGGGTGCTGCTTTGTTAGGGAAAGCATTATGGAGCCATATTTTCTGTCCAAGAAGCCATCAGGCAAAGCATGGCCAGCCTACAGTTTTTACTATGTGTTGCAGTGACTTAGGGCAGGCAGCTGCGAGGAGCTTTCCCCCCCTCAGTATTCCATACTAGCAATTACATGGTAAGAGCTTAATTTACATGTATCCTCTCTGTGTTTCTCAGAGTATTCCATGGGTAGTTGCCAAGTAACTGAAAATATGTCTGGATGCAGATGTTTCTAAATTCAACAACAGGGTTAATTTTCTGGGCTGTAAAGTCAAACACATGCAACCCCTGTAGCAGAATGCATAGAATAGGGTAAAGATAACATGTTAAAATCTAAAGAAGGGCTAAGGAACTTCACTAGGTATAGTGATTTTATTTACCAAAATAACTTCCAATCAAAATGAACTTCCAATTAATAATAAAAAAGAAAAAAAAAAAAAACACTGTGAAGGAAATGGTTAATGACAGGCCTGCGACCTAATTTTATCCTTGACTTTGGACACATGAAATAGTGCTTCAGTCAAATCCCTTTGCTTATGTGCTAATAACCAGACCTGCTGATAAAAGCATTAATGGTAATTATAAGTAAAAAGAGAATGGAGAGAACTTATATGTGAGATGCTCTCAACAACTGTTCCAGTTATCTATTTCTGTATGAGAAATCACCCCAAAACTTAGTAGCTTAAAACAATGCTTTGCTATTATCTGTCATCTTTCAGTGGGTTGCTGTGGCTCCTAGGTGATTTGTTCTTGGAAAGTTTATAAGTTCCTGTGATCTTAGTTGGCTAGTGCTGCAGTTGCAGACATTTGAGAATGTGACTGGACTTCGGAGATGGATTGCCCATGCTGCCAGTCAATGAGACTGGAAGATGAACTGAAGTTACAAACTTACATGGGCATCTCTCCACATGCCTTAGTTTTTCACAGCTTGACCAGGGTCCAGGGAAAGTATTCATTCAAGTATTCATTCATTCCAGACCCAGGCAGATTAGCCTCCAAGAATGTGACTTCTGCTGCATTGTATTGACCAAGGGCAGCCTGAACTCAGCAAGAGGGGAAATAAACCCCACTTCTTAACAGACACTAAAATGATCACTTTGCAAAAGAGAAAATGGGTTGGCAGATATCATGAGGACTTATTTTTTTCTTCCACTGCAGAGTATATCTGATCCATCTATGTTGCCTACTGTAAATTAACCTGGTATTTATGTATTGATGGGACATGACTGGAGACTGTTACGTGAGCTGGGAAATCAGTGACATTTAATAGCTCTGTGTCCAATGCTTAAACCTTACAACGTAAATTTGAACCAGCCCTTTTTTGTTGTTTGTCATGTGTTTCTCTTATTATAGTTATTTATTTTTTCCCCTTGATGTGACTATTTTTGATTGTGATGAAATATACAAAACATAAAATTTGCCATTTTAACCCTTTTCAAGTGTTCAGCTCAGTAGGATTAAGTGCTTTTATGTTATGAAGCACTGGTTCAAATGCAGGCTAGAGAGGACAATTCTGAGGTATATTGGTGGTCCAGGGGAGAAATCAACAAACTTTTATGATAAAGAGCCAGATAATATACATTTTAGGCCTTGTGGGCCACTTGATCTTTGTTGCAATTTCTCATCTCTTTGTTTTTTCTTTCTTTTTTTTTCCAATTTTATTTTATTTTTCTATTGGTTCTTTATTAGTTATACTCTTTCCTATGTACATATGGGAATATACCAGAATGAATTTCACCATTATGTATATTCACAAGGCACCAATTAAAAAAAAAAAACTAAGTAAGTAGCAGAAGGATCAGTAAAGTAGAGGGGAATGGAAGAGAGGGAGGAAAAAGGAAGGGAAAAGGGAAGTACTTGAGACTGAATTACAGCAAATTATATTCCATTCTCTTATAATTATGTCAAAGTGAATCTTAATGTCACATATAACTAAAAAGAATCAATTTTCTTTTTGTGGTGGGAGAAGACCCATAGATAACATGTAAACAAATGATCCTGGTTTTGTTCCAGTGAAACTTTAATTACAAAAACAGGTAGAAGGCAAGATTTGATCCAAGGGCCAAAGTTTGCCAATCCCTGGTCTATGATACCTCCAAAGGAAGAGTGTTTGCTCTGTATCTTGCTATTGAATCATTAGCAAACTTGGTTTCAGGTATGCTCTATAAACTGTGTTAAGTCTGATTTGATTGTGATATGCATTTAAAGTCTCTTGAATGTTCAACACAATGCTTGTGCACAATATGGACATTTAATATCTATAAGTCAGCTGTTCTGCAAATATTAATTGAATTCCAATGGTTGACATGGCAGACTATACTGAAGTTTAGGATTTTCTAGTTCAAATACACCTGAACTGATTGATTGCACTCAGCTACATGATAATGAAAATGACAGAGCATGTACTTTTCACTGTGTAAATGGAAGTTCCTATTCAACTTTATTTCATTATCGAGAAGAAATCTAAATTTATTGTGGGATATTTGAAGATCATAGAATATACTTAGACTACTTTTAGAGTATTTTTAACACAGAAGGAAAATAAGTTTCCTAGGATGTATTATAAAAAAAAAAAATCCCCTTTTTACAGCAGGATTTCTTCAAATGGAAGCCATGGTATCAGGTTAAATTTGAGAGCCAATGAAAAGGGAATGAAGTGGGGCAGTCTAAAGTAAATTGTCAGTAATGGCTCATTGCATAACCAATAAACTATTTTTTAAACCTTTGAGAACACTAGTAAATATACGATAAATATTAAGATTTCAGTTACATGGAATTTCCATTCTTCCATTCTTTGAGAGCTTTAATAGATGTTGTTTTCTTAAGAGATAAACAGATGACAGTATTTTTTGACATGCATATTTGGGATAAAATAGCACCTACAAGGAAAGAAAAAAAGAAATGATTGTATAGGCAAAATATCTGAACTCATTTTTATTTTTGGTGAAGAAAATTTTAGAAAATTATAAAAAATACTTGTGATTTGACACATATATAAGCAAAACAAAGACTGCAAACATATTTTTAGCCCTATTATAAATAAACTGTTTCACAGGACAGTGAAACTTCTAACTTAAATATAAACTCAGAATGTTTCTCTGTTGTTTTCTACAAATGTTCCCATTTTATATTTCAGATAGTGTGACATTCTTAGAGAGGTTAAGTGATCAGATTTTAAAAAGTATATTGTAGAAATTATGGAACAGACTTTTTTTTTCCTAGTGCCAGAAAAGAAAAAATATGCTCAGGGAAACTTGAAAATTAGCAAAAATAACTGCAGAAAATATTTCATTAGCTATTCCACCATTGAAGCTTATGTCATGGTGACATGCTACTTCCAAAAAGGAGGAACACAAAAATATTATGTGAACCGGTGGCTTCTTGCTATTTGTCTTTGTTTTAGAACAAGAACTCAAGCCTACACATAAACTCAAAGCTATTGGTTTAGCCTCAACAGCAGAAGATCAAAATCCCGGGGCAGGCTCAGATGGCAGGGTAAGGAGACAAAAATGAAGTAGGAAATAAGACATACAAAAGGAAAGAGTTTCTTTAACTTCTTACATTATGCATCAAAGCACAGGTGTGAGGTTTTTGGTGAGAATTAGGATCATTACAGGGTTCTCAGTGGGATCATAGTTTGAAGCATGCACGATTTCTGTTTTCCCTGAGTCCAAGTTCCTCAATGCAAAGTGGCAACAGAGTAGAGGTCGCAGAGCTCATCCCTTCGGGCTCTACTATTCCTTTGGTATTTTGGTACTGAGGCTTAAATTTCATCTTTATTGTTAAATGTAGTATTATGTAAGATTGACTTGATGCAAGTTTTAGCAAATTGGTTAGAAGTCTTCAGAGAATGTCTATGGATATACGGGCAGGGAAATGGAGTAGAATTGATGTATTAAAAGAAAAAATGAACATCTTAGTGGAGGAGTTACTGAGAACTTGCGTGTCCAGAATGGTGGTGGGTTTTAACTACATTTTGTAAATTTGAAAATCACACACAAGGCAGCATGTATTTATGGAGCTTTTGAAAATAACAATAAAGTTGTCTTCAAATTGCTCCTGCACTCCAGGGGTAGCCTGCAATGTGCAGAGATGCATGTCCTACATAGAGTTCTGGCAGGCACAACTGTATCCTTGTTATGCTTGACTGTATGGTGTGAACCCAGTGCCGAAGGGGTTTCCTGCTGCGGGCTTGATGCTAGTTTCCCAAAGAAATACTCAAAAGGCTAAAATGAATGCAATCTCAATTTGTCTTTCCAACTAAAGCAATCACAGAACAATACATAGATCTTTTAAAAAGATGTTTTCTGTCATGCTCAGCTTGTCTCAACCTTTCTGTGCTCCTGCCGCTTCACTGTGGCAGGAAGCTCAATTATCTATGCTGCTTACGTGATGCATAGTTTTTATTCCCAATTCGTTTTCCCTCCATCCTCCTCCCCACAAGCTCAGCTTTTTTGCTAGACCCTATTTATGTTGTACAGAATTTCCCTCTTGCTCATTGGTTCATTCCAACTTTCAGGGTACTCCAGCAATTTTTCATGGGAAAAACTAAACAAAACAAAACAAAAAAAACCTTCGCTCTTTTTTGCTTATTTTAAGGTCTTCTACATCCTTACCACTGTTCTTCTAGGATCACCAAACTGTGCTACTAATACCAGCCTGACAGAGTTCTTTGCTGGTATAGACAATGGCCTCTACCAGTCGGGCAACCAGTGCAGATGTTTATCTTTCTTTTAATACATCGATTCTACTCCATCCCCACCCAAAGATTCAACAGTGGTACCTCAACAAACTCCTAGATCTTTCAGCCAGAATGCTAACTGCCTCCAACTCAGCTGTTTTGCCCCTCTCTGTTGTTCTTGAGAGCCCACAACTATTTGTTTTGCAACTAAGATGCTATATTTCCAAAACTATTGCATATGCTAACTTCCAAAGCAGAGGTTCTTATAAACAACTATTTTAGTACTTCTTGATTTTACAAACTATTTATTTCATAACTAAGGAGCCTAACTAGATTTCTACATTTCCCTAATATTAAGAGAGTTTTCCTTCAGAACTTCATATTGCTTTCTTTTTTCCTTTGCAGATGGAGACTGGAAGGTAACTGTTGTCACTGGGGAACTTGAAAATGCTGGCACCACAGCAACAGTATCCCTTTATGTCTATGGAGAAACAAGATGTTCAGGTCCTATTATTTTGGGATCTGGGAAACACCAGCTGTTTAGCTCCAACAGTGCAGATATGTTCAAGGTAAGACTAACAAGGCTATAACTTGTTTGCTAAGATATATAATGGTATACATTCCCTAAAATGGACTCGAGAATGACTTCATTATGTTGGTCTTGCATGAGCATTATATATTTTTTTGCTATATGGAAAACTTCTATCCTGAGAGAGTTGGGAAACAGTAGTCATCATAAGAATACAAGATTTCAGTTTCTTCCCCATTTTTATTCGCATAAAAAAGCAAAAAAATATACACACTTTAGAGAGTTTAATGTGGAAAAATTTACTACTAATCCGACCAGCAAGCTGAGTATTTTTGTTTGCGAATATCCATCCAAGTTCTTGTTAGAATCCTTACATATTTTACACAAGAAATATGAAGAAATGAGAACTGGGATTACTCTTGATTCATTTTTACAAATTACTTTTTAAAAGAGTCTGCTTTATAGAGTATCTTGCCTACCAGGACATAGGGAAAAATGATAAATCTTTGTTGTTATTAATCACTATTACACACCAAATTATGGTTTATTCCTGCCATATGTAGCATTTAATATCTTCTAGTTAACATTTCTCAGCTCCCCTGAAAGTTATGTTACCTGACTCTGCCTCTGTGGAAATTATCTCAGCTCTTATCTTTTTGTTAAAAGAGCTTTGTTGAGATACAATTTACACACCATAACATTCACCCATTTAAGTGTACAATTCATGAAGTTCACCACATTCACAGATTTTTGCAACAACCACCACACTTCACCCCAAAAGAGAGCTCATTGGCAGTGACTCTAACTCCCCATCCCCCAGTCTTAGGAAACTCTACTCTCTGTTTCTGTAAGTTTGCCTGTTCGGGGCATTTCATATAAATGGATTCATAAAACATGGGGACTTTTCTGTCTGACTGACTTAGCATAATGGATTTTTTTGTTCTAATTAGTTATACATGACAGTAGAATGCATTTTTGACACATCATACATGAATGGAGTATGACTTTTCATTCTTCTGGTTGGACATGATGTAGAATTATATCGCTCATGTAATCATATATACACATAAGGTAATAGTGTCTCATTTCATTGTCCTTCTCACCCCCATATTCTCTCTCCTCCCTTCCCTCCCGTCTTTCTAATCCAAAGTACTCCTGTTCTTTCCTAGCACTCCCCCTTAATATGAATTAACATCTGCATATCAGAGAAAACATTCTGCCTTTGGTTCTTTGTGATTGGCTTATTTCACTTAGCATGATAGTCTCCAGCTCCATCCATTTACCTGCAAATGCCATAATTTCATTCTTCTTTAAGGCTGAGTAATATTCCATTGTGTATATATACCACATTTTCTTTATCCATTCATTTGTTGAAGAGCACCTAGATTGGTTCCATAGTTTAACTATTGTGAATTGAGCTCCTATAAACATTGATGTGGCTGCATCACTATAGTATTCTGATTTTAAGTCCTTGGGGTATAAACCAAGGAGTGGGCTAACTGGGTCAAATGGTGGTTCCATTCCAGGTTTTCTGAGGAATCTCCATACGACTTTCCAGAGTAGTTGCACCAATTTTTAGTACCTTTTCCCCCACATCCTTGCCAACATTTGTTGCTGTTTGTATTCTTGATAATTGCCATTGTGACTGGAGTGAGGTGAAATCTCAGTGCAGTTTCTCTTTGCATTTCTCTAATTACTAGAGATGTTGAACATTTTTTTCATATATTTGTCAATTGATTGTATTTCTTCTGTGAAGTGTTTGTTGAGTTCCTTAGCCCATCTATTGATTGGGTTACGTTTCTTTTGGTGTTAAGTTTTTTGAGTTCTTTATATATCATGGAGATTAATGCTGTATCTGAGGTGCATGTGGTTAAGATTTTCTCCCATTCTATAGGCTCTCTCTTCAGGTTATTGAGCATAATGGTTTTAAGTTATTAATCCAGGCAATAGAATGTATCAGTGCTTCAGTCTTTTTTATGATTGAATAATATTCCATTATATGACTGTATCATATTTTATCCATCACCCACCAGTAGACATTTGGGTCATTTTCACTTTTTTGCTATTATGAATAGTACTATGATGAATAATCTGTACATGTTTTTGTGTAGACATATGCTGTCATCTCACTTGGTTATATATTTAGGAATAGAAATGTTGGATTGTGGAAACTGTGTTCAGCATTTTGAGAAATTTCCAAACTATTTTCCAAAGGCAGTTGCACTATATTTGTGTTCCCACCAGCATTGTGTAAGTTTTCCTCTTTTTCTACATCCCCACCACCATTCATTATCATCTTTTATTTTAAAATGCTATCCCAGTGGGTGTGAAGTAGTATCTCACTGAAGTACCTCTCTGTGGTGTGGGTTTGTTTTTTTGTTTTTTTTTTTTCTTTTGGTGGTGGTGGTGCTGGAGATTGAACACGTGACCTTGTGCATGCTAGGCAAGTACTTACCAACTGTGCTACATACCCAGCCACTCACTGTGCTTTTCACATACATTTTCCTAATAACTAAAAGTCCATAATAGCAGAACATTTGGAGAGAGCAGTCAGAGAGGAGTATTGGAGATCGGGGCTGGACCTCTTTCAGCAGTTAATTTAGAAATCTTATCCACTGTCTAACAGACTAGACATGAAATAACATCTTTTAAAAGCTTGAAAATTTAATGAAAATTCCATGTCTAAAATTCGTTTACTATCTGCTGCTTTGTCTTAGGGCACTCTTTGTTGAATTCCTCCTGTGATAATTCTTACCCTGCAGCTGTCACAAAGGCATCCCATGTATCTTATGTGGTTATTATTTACTTACAGAATTTCCTAGAGATTTCACAGGGAATTTTATTGTAGTTTTGCAAATAGAAACACTTAATAGTACTTTCTATAGCTTGAAAAAAGTTAGAGCCTGTGCCATTTATTCTGAAAAGTAGTTTACCATTGTATAAAGTCAATTAATTTTGTAGATGATAAGTTATAATCCATGTATGTATAATATGTCAAAACACTACTGTCATGTATATCTGAAAAGAACAAAGTACATAAAAATTATAGATGAGCTGGTTTAATATAAATTTTGAGCTCATACAGCATTTGCACAATAATTTAATTATACATTTTATTCCTTAGAATAGACTGAAGAATGCATTTTTGCCTTTTGAAAAGCAATTTATATCAGCAACAATCAGAAGACCTGTATTTGAGTTCCCACTCTACCCTTGGCCATGTAAGGAAATGTATAAATCACTTAACATTTCTAAGCTTTAATTTCCTCCTTTGCAAAATGGGCTTAATACTACCTTGTAGTATTATTGAGAGGATGGAAAGAGTTAAAAATTAAAACACTTAAAAGTATAAAACATTCTTATCTTTATATTGAGACTGACTCTTCTGATACTGCCCACAAATTGGGGTAGGCTTCCTGATGGGGTGGGATTTAAGACAATTTTTCAGATGAATGAAGGCAGGAAGGCAGAGTTGGCAGATGGTTAGTAGGTGGCTATTGCTGGCATGGGGGTCTGTGTAGAAATGTCTGGAGGCTGCAGTAGGAGGAAGGAACAGAGGGAGCCAAGATTGGCTTGCTCTAGCCCATCATTGAGTATGTAAGTAATATCAGGAACATTTATCTTGGGCCTTTTCAATGTTTAAAGGTCAGATGTTCATGTGTACCTACAAATTATTAGCCATTAGCTAAATGAATGTCAGCATGTCATTTTGATTTGGGCATAACTCCATGACTTTCACATTTAATTGTCTCTTTTCTCCTCCTCCTCTTTTGTTAAATCTTTTTCTCTTTTCTTTTTTCTTTTCTTTTCCTGTTTTTTTTTTTTATGGCAGTTCTGAAACTTGGAATTTGGTAATATTTCACATTGATTCCATTCAGAAGTTTAGGAATTGCAGCACTGAGCCATGCCCTGTAGAACAGTTGACTTCCCTGTGGATGGGCAGATCCTAGGGACAACTTAAGTTGCTCTTTTCCCTCAGTCACAAATTTTCACTTAGGAGTTCTTATCAAAAGAAGTCAAAGGAATTGTTCTCCTTTAAAATAGAATAAACTTGGACATCGAAACTCCAATGGAGTGACTCCAGAAAGATGGCAGAATAGGAGTTACCCAGCTCCAGTACCCTTCACAGAAAGAGCAACTGGCAACTCCCCGCAGACAAGAACATCTTTGTGAAAATTCTAGAACCTGGGCGTGAGGCTGAAGCACCCACCTTGGACCACAAAACCCTAGAACAGCAGCGTTAGAAGGGTAAGGGGAGCTTGACACTTTGGGTCGCCCTTCCCTCAGACTGGCACAGCACACCAAGAGGGCTACCCTGGGCCTGCGGTTTCCCCAGTGGGTAAAAGGAAGCTTGAAGTGAACATCCAGCTTCCTCATTATTATGGGGTGCTTCATAAGAGGTCCCTTGTGTTGTCTCACAAGGAACACTGAGGGAATTGGCAGGGCTAGACTTACTAGACAGGAACGAAGAAAAGAGACAGGGCTCAGAGTGATCAGCACACAGATCTAGAGTAGTACTGCATCTGGCTGAATTGTCATCACCCAACCATCTGTAACCCTTACCTGAGCGGCGCAGGGAATACAATCTGTGGTTCTCTCTGGCTTGGTTACCCAGCCAGTAGTTATGCCAGACCACAGAGCCCAACTTATATCCCTGTCAGAGAATCAAGTAAACCTGGTGGCTTCTGAACTATGGAGTATAGAGCCTGCATCCCTCCCTGACCAAGCAGCCCAGACACAGAGCCCAGTCCATGGCTCTGCAGGGTAGGGACTTAGCCACGACCTTGCCCACTGTGAGACAAGCTTAAGGCCAAGTGTGACCAAGAAGTAAGACCAGAAAATATGTCTAACCATGGACCCGAGACTGTGGCCCCCCCACCAAACCCAACCCATGGCCCTGCTTGACTGCAGAGAACAGTTCATAACCCAGTGGGGCAGGGATTCCAGTCCATGACCCACCCAACTGCTGAGCACAACTTATAGTCCTGCCTAACTGTGGGTCTGACTCTATAGATCCTACTAACTTGGGAGCTCAGTACTAACCTTGAATGCTGTGGAGTACAAGCCTCTGCATGGACAGGGAACCCAGCCTGTGTCTCTGCCTAACCATGAGGCACAGCAAACAGAAACTCCACTCAATTACAGAGCCCAGCCTCTAGCCACACTCAGCTTCAGAACCTAACCTGTCTATCTGAATGTGGAGACCAGCCAACAGCACTATCTGGATAGGGAATAGTAAACTCTCCCACCCGGTCAGAGGTGATGTTGGAGTCTAGTTGTTTTAGTCAGCCATCTTGCTGCTGTGACTAAATGACCTGAACAGCACAACTGTAAAGGAGGAAAGGTTTATTTGAGGGCTCACAGTTTCAGAGGTCTTAGTCCATAGAAGGTCAACTCCATTCCTTGGGGCACAAGGTGAGACTGAACATCTTGGTGGGAGAGGGTGTTGGAGGGACACAGCTTATACCAAGGTGATCAGGAAGCAGAGGGAGACTCCACTCGCCACATACAAATGTATACACCCCAAAGTCACACCCTACCTGCCTCCATTTACCACTCAGTTACTCCCATCAGGGATTAATTCATTGATTAGGTTAAGACTCTCAAAACCCAATAATTCCTCATCTGAACCTGTGAGTTCATGTGAGTTTTTGGGGGACACCTCACATCCAAACCATAACATTCCACCCCTGGTCTCCAAAAGCTCACACTCATCTGACAATGCAAAATATATTTAGTCCATTTTCAAGAGTCCCTATAGTCTGAATAATTCTGAGATTGCTCAGAGTTCAAGTCCACAGTCTTCTCTGAGGTTCAAGGCAATCTCACATTGTGAGCTCCTATAAAATTAAAAGCAATTTACAAATATCCAACATATAAAGTTACTGAGTAAACATTTCCATTTACAAAAATAGGGGTATAGAAAGAAGGGATAGGACCAAAGCAAGATGAAATCCAACTGGGCAAATAAGTCCTGTAGCTCCATGTCTGGCACCTGGGGCACAGGGATAGCATCTTGATGTTTTCTCCAAAGGATTTTTGCTCCACCCCTGTGGCCTTGTTGGTTGCAGCCAAAGGGGGCCTTTTGTTGGCTTACCTCTGCTCTTTTCCTGCAGCTTTCCTAGGACTATGTCCCAGGTTACTGGCATTTCTTAATCTTGGGGGTTTCCACTGCAACCCCCAGTTTCCTCCTCACATCTCCATACTTTGAATTCTCAGAGGGTGCCCACAGGACTTCAACCCTGCTGCGCCTTGCTGGGTCTCCCAGGCCTTCCTTTGAAATCTTGGGGAAGCCTCCATAATCTGCTAACTCCAGCATCCTGCATTCCTCCAGTACTTGCACCCTGTGGTTGATGCCAAAGCCTGCTGCCATCTGGAACAGTAGCCAAGCCTCCAGGGGCCCTTGCTGCAGCAGCCTCTGAGGGTCTGGGTGACTGAGCACATTGAAAAAGCTTCCTAGACTCCCTTGTGCAGGAAGGGTGCCCCACTGGTCTCTTCTCAAGAGAATTTTCACTTTTATTCCCTGAGCTTGAGATGGATGTGGCCTTGCCAGCCCCTGAGATACCCTCAAGCCTTCTTTCTCATTGCCTGTAGGCATAGTCTTTAGCATTCCTTTAGTGGCAGTAATGTCTTTAACAGCTGCAACTTCCTTGGCCATAGTTTTACTCCTGCCTTTCAAATTCACCTTTTAAAATCTTTTGCTTTGCTTTCTACTCCTGACTATCACCATAAATTTGGCTAAAAGCCACCAACAATATTCATGCCACTTCCTGAATGCTATGCTGCCTAGACAATTCCACTATGAGGAAAAAAAAGAAAGGAAGAAAGAAAGAAAGAAAGAAAGAAAGAAAGAAAGAAAGAAAGAAAGAAAGAAAGAAAGAAAGAAAGAAAAACAGATGGTTCATTTAAAGAAACTATGGCTAAAACTCCCCAAGTTTAGGGAGAGGAATAGCCAGATTTATGAGGTCCAAAGGTCACTTAAAAAGTTATACACTGAGACATTAAATTGTCAAAACTCAAAAACTAGTGTGAAAACAGCAGGAGAAAAAGAATTTATCTTATATAAGATAGCTCCTATAAGACAATCAGAGGATTTCTGGGAAGAAACCTTACAGAGCAGGAGAGAATGTCATCATATATTCTAATCATTGAAAAAAAATATCTGCCAACCAGAAATACTATTCAGAAAACCTGTCCTTCAGAAGTTAAGAAGAGATAAAGACTTCCCGTACAAACAAAAGCAAAAGACTTTGTCACTAATAGACCTGCCTTACAATAATTAATAAAAGGAAAGGATGATTTTTTTTTGTTCTTATTAGTTATACATGACAGTAGAATGTATTTTGACATATTATACATATAAGAAGTATAACATCCCATTCTTCTGATTGTACATGATTTGGAATTACATTGGTCATGTATTCATATATGCACATAGGAATGTAATGTCTGATTCATTCATTCTACTGTGTTTCCCATTCCCATTCTCCCTCCCTTCCCTTCATTCCTCTTTGTCTAATCCAAAGTACTTCTAATCTTCCCTACCACCTCACATTGTGATTTGCCATCTGCATCAGAGAAAACATTTAGCCTTTGGTTCTTTGAGATTGACTTATTTCACTTAGCATGATAGTCTCCAGCTCCATCCACTTACCAGCAAATGCCATAATTTTATTTCTCTTTATGGCTGAGTAGTATTCCATTATGTAAATGTACCACATTTTCTTTATGAAAGGATGATATTTAAGAGTGTAAAAATATACAAATATATAAAACTCACTGGTAAAGGTAAATACAAAGTTAAAGCCAGAATTCTCTAGTATCGTGATAGTGATGCCTAATCACTTTCAACTCTAACATAAAGGTTAAACAGATATATTGAAAAAAAATTATAACTACAATAATTTGCTATTAAACATATAAAAGGTAAACTGTGATATCAATTACTTGACACATAAGGGGGAAGAGGTAAAAAATATAGAGTGTTTGTGTGTGCTTAAGTTAAATTATTATCAGCCTAAAAACAGAATGCTAAAACTGTAAGGTATTTTATGTAAACCTCATAGTTACCATAAAGGAAAACCTTATAATAGATGCCCAAAAGATTAAGAGAAAGGTGTCAAAATTTTATGATATAAAAGTCATCAAGTCACAAAGAAAGATAGTAAGAAAGTTAACAGAGGAACAAGGAAATATAAAACAGTAACAAAGTAATTAACAAAGTGGCAATAGTAAGTACTTGCCTATCAGTAATTATATTAAATATAAGTGGATTAAATTTTATAAAGAGACATGGATAGGGTGGCTAAAAGACATGGATAAGGAAAACAACATCCAGTGAAAAGTTACCCATAAGAGACTTACTTTAGTTTTAAGGATGCTAGTAGCATGAAAATAGAATGATGGAGAAGTATATGCCATGAAAAAACATGACTAGGTATACTTACATCATACAAAATAGAAAAAAAAGAAACACAAAAAGATCAAGGGGATCATTATATAATGATGAAGGGTGAATTCATGAAGAAGACTTAAAAATTATAAATATTTAAACTCCTATATCAGAATACCTAAATATTTAGAAAAAATACCAACAGAACTGAAAGTAGAAATAAATAGCAATAAAACAATATCAGGAGGTTTTTGTAGTTCACCTTACATAATGAATAGATATTGAGAGAAAATCAACAAGCATTATATACATATGACATTATATACAAAATGAACCTAATAGACAAATGTAGAACATTTCATTCAACAGGAGCAGAGTAATAATCTTTTCAAGGTCATTTGAACATTATTTAGAATAGACCATATGTTAGGCCTCAAAATAAGCCTTAATAAATTCAACATTTAAATAAGATCAGGTGTATTTACTGGTATGAAACTGGAAATCAATAATAGGATGACAATTAAAAAATTCACAAATGTGCAGATATTCAGCATATTCCTGAATGACGAGTGAGTCAAAGAAGAAATCAAAAGGGAAATAAAAGAATAACTTGATAGAAATAAAACTTGTGGAATACAAGAGAGGAAGTTCTAAGAGGAAACATTATAAATGAAAAGCTTGCATTAAGAAAAATGAAAGATATAATCAACCTAACTTTACACTTCAAGAACCTGGAAAAATTTAAGCCCAAAGTTAGCAAAAGAAAGGAAAGTAATAATTATAGTAACAATAAATGAAATAAAGAATAGAAAAATAAAAAAGATCAATGAAACTAAGAGTTGTTTTTTTAAAAGATCAACACAATTGATAACCAAGGTAAAAAATGAAAAGACCCAAATAAATAAAACTGTAAGTAAAAGAGGACACATTAAAACTGATATCAGAGAAATACAGAATACTATTATGAACAATTATGGACTAACAAATTAGATAACCTAGAGGAAATAGATAAATAGATAAATCCCTGGACACATACAACCTACCAAGACCAAGTCAGGAGGAAATAGAAAAGCCGAGCAGAACAATAATGAGTAAGAAGTTTGAATAGGCAATCAAAAATCTCTCAACAAAGAAAATACTAGGACACGCTGTCTTCATCACTGAATTCTACCAAACATTAAAGAAAGGATTAATACTAATCCTTCTCAAACTTACAAAAAATTGAAATGGAGAACAAATTCTGAACGCATTACCTTAATACCAGTCAGATAAGAACACTGTAAGAAAAGGGAGTTACAGACCAATATCCTTGATGAACATAAATGCAGAAATCCTCAACAAAATACTAGAAGCCAAATTCAAGAACATATTTAAAAGATAAAACACCATGAATAAGTAGAACTTACTCCTAGGTTGGCCAGGATAGTTTAATATGCACACTTCAATAAATGTGAGATGCCCCATAAATGAAGGATAAAAATCAGATGATTTCAATAGATGCAGAATATTTTTTATTTACAAAATTTGACATCCTTTAATGATAAAAACTCTTCATACTTGCATATAAAACAAATGTATCTCAATCTAATAAGTGAAATGTGACAAGTCCACAGCTAATATCATACTCTATGATAGATAGCTGAAAACATTTCCTCTGAGCTAAGGAAGAAGTCAAGGAAGTCCACTCTTGCCATTTCTATTCAACATAGTACTAGAAGTCCTAGTCAGAGCAATTAGACAAGAAAAATAAATAAATAAATAAAAGGCATCCAAATTAGAGAGGAAGAAATTGAGTTTTCTCTCCATATGACATGATCTTCTATAAAGAAAATCCTAATGATGACACTGTGAAACTTTTATAACTAACAAACACAATTAATTTGTAGTATACAAAATGAACATAAAAATCAATTAGTGGCATTTCTTTTTTTTAATTTAGTTTTATTGTAAACAAGTGGGATACATGTTGTTTCTGTTTGTACATGGAATAACAGCATACCATTTGCGTAATCATTCATTCACATAGGGTGATGAGGTTTGATTCATTGTTATTTTTTCCTTCCCTCCCACCCCTCCCACCCCTCTTTTCCCTCTATACAGTCCCTCCTTTCTCCATTCTTGCCCCCCTCCCACCCCCCATTATGTGTCATCATACGCTTATCAGCCAGATCATTCGTCTTTTGGATTTTTGAGATTGGCTTATCTCACTTAGCATGATATTCTCCAATTTCATCCACTTGCCTGCAAATGCCATAATTTTATCATTCTTTATAGCTGAGTAATATTCCATTGTATATATATATACCAGAGTTTCTTTATCCATTCATCAATTGAAGGACATCTAGGTTGGTTCCACAATCTGGCTATTGTGAATTGAGTAGGTATGAACATTGATGTGGCTGTATCTTTGTAGTATGCTGATTTTAAGTCCTTTGGGTATAGGCCAAGGAGTGGGATAGCTGGGTCAAATGGTGGGTCCATTCCAAGTTTTCTAAGGAATCTCCACACTGCTTTCCAGAGTGGCTGCACAATTAGTGGCATTTCTATACACTGAAAGTGAACTACCTGAAAAGAAAATTTAAAGTCCTTATTTACAATAGGATTGAAACAGTAAAATATTTAGGAATACATTTAACCAATGAATTGAAAATCTTTACACTGAAAACTATGAGTCATTGATGAAAGAAACTAAATACAAGTAGAAAGATATCATGTTTATAGATCAGAAGAATTAACATTGTTAAAATGTGCATACCCAAAGCAATCTATAGATTAAATGCAACCCTTAATAAAATCTCAATGTTATTTTTCACAGAAATGGGAAAAAAATCCTAAATTTCCTGGGGAACCATAAAAGACCATGAATAGCCAATCTTCAGAAAGAACAAAGCTAGAATTATCACAATTCCTGCTTTCAAACTATAGCTTAGTAGCTGTAATCTTCCAAACAATATTGTATGACTTAAAAATAGACACATAGACTAGTAGAACAGAATTGAGAGCCCAGAATTAAACTCACAGATGTATCTCAACTAATATTTGACAAAGATACAAGGAATACAAAATGTTGAAAGGTTGTGATTTCAATAAATGATGCTGGGAAAACTGGATACACACATGCAAAAGAACAAAATTGAACTCTTATACCATTCACAAACATTAACTTGAAATGGATTAAAAAATTAAAAACTTAGATGTAAGACCTGAAACTGTAAAACTCATAGGAAGAAAAAAATGGAAAAAAGCATGTTGACATTTGTCTTAGCACTGATTTTTTTTGGATATGCTGCCCAAAGTGCAAGCAACAAAAAACAAAAACAAGTGATACTACATCCAACTAAAAATTTTCTGCACGGCAAAAGAAACAATCAACAAATGAAAATGCAGCTAACAGAATGGGGGAAAATATTTGCCAATATCTGATAAGGGGTTAATAGGCAAAATAAATATATCAGGAACTCGTGCAACTCTGTAACAAAAGGTCAAAAAATCCAATTAAAAAACGAGCAAAGGACCAGAATAGACATTTTTTTTTCCAAAGAAGACATAAGAATGGCCAACACATATGTGAAAAGGTATTAAATATCACTAATCACTAGAACAGCACAAATCAAACCACAGTGAGATGCCACCTCACACCTGTTAGGAATGATGCTATCAAAGGACAAGAGATAACAAGTGTTGGTAAGGATATGGCCAAAAGGGAACCCTTGTATACTAATTGGTGGGGAGATTAATTTGGTACCATCACTATAGGATCAGGATGGAGGGCCTTCAAAAAGTTGAAAATAGGACTCCCATATACTCCAGCAATCCCACTACAAGGTAGATATCCAAAAGAAATGAAACCAATATCTTAAAGTGGTGTCTGAACTCCCATATTTATTGCAGCCTTATTCACAATAGTGAAGTCATGGAGATAATCCAAGTGTCCATTGATAGATGAATGGATAAACAAAATGTGTAACACAGTCAAAATGGGAATGTTATTCAGCCATATAAAGAAGGAAATCTTGCCATTCGAGACAACATAGATGAAACTTGAGGGTCATAGGTTAGAGAAGGATAAGTTCTATATAATCTCACTCATAGAATCTAAAAAGTTGAATTCAAAGAAACAGAGAGCACAATGATATTTTATAGTTGTTGGGAGTGGAGAACAAATGGGGAGATGTTGGTCAAAGGACATAAGTTCTTAGTTATAATATGTATAAGTTCCTAAGACATAATTTGCAGCCTGAAGACTGTAGTTAATGATATATATTGTAAATCTGAAATTTGCTAACGTGATTGATTTTGCATCCAGCCATCATGGTGTACACCTTAAATATATGTACTGTTTATTTGTTTAATAAACCTCAGTAAAACTGAAAAATAACTAAAATCATTTAAAAACAAAATTACTAAGTAAAGCAGAAGAATATACCCTAAAAACTCCCTTTGCAGAATATAATATGGAAAATAGATAATTGCATTTCAAAAGGGCTAACTTTTCTTGGAAGGGCTAAAGTTAAATAAAACACACTACTGGCCATTCTTTATTTCCTGGAGTAGTACTGAAAGAATATCTACTTATCTATAGCCCAAAACTTTTACATGGAGGAGAAAGTAAGAGTCTAGTATATACTCTGAGCTAGATGCTTGAAATTTAGCATAGCTGAAACAAGAAAGAAAAAAATATTCTTGTCTAATCCCTCTCTGTTGAACTCCTCCTGCCAATGACCAACATTGATTTGTGAACTTGATTTGCTTTCTCTTGTCTTTCAAGATTGTTTCATCAGGCTTGTTTATTCTTTCTTGCATCTTCAGGATGACTCTGCTTATCCTTTGCCTTTGGTCTACCAGCCTATCAATATACTTACATCTTCCCTGTTCTCAGCATTACCCTTACTCTATTCTTGAATGGTTGACCTTCCTCCCTCTCTTCTTTCCTAACTTTTGAAACACCAATCCACACAAGTTGCTTCACCTCTTTTTCTGTTTTCTTTTAAATCTCTCATAGTTTGGGGTTTTCTCCTATTGCCTTATTTAAATCATATTTTCAAAGATCAGCAGTAAAGTCCTGATTGTTCCATCAGTTGCTATCCTGATATAGTAGCCAAGGACTTATTGAACATATTGTTAAGTGATAAATATGAATACTGGGTTCAGATATCCTGGTTCAAATTTTGTCATTCTGACTAGTGGAATGTTTTGTGGGCAGTTATTTACCATTTCATGCTCTATGATGATTGCAACCTGTCTAATAATTATAATAACAGATGTGGATATAATAACAGGTAATCAGTTGGCTATAATGTTTATTTAAAAATGTAAATTTGTTTCATCATGGTCAATATATTAAAGTACAATTTGAGCTTATATACATTTTGTCCATGAGAATCACAAGGGTGAACATTAAAAACTCCACCCAGAGTAACAGGATTGTACAGGACCATAGAAACTACATACATGCACACACTTCAAAACCTACCAGCTACCTCAGCTTACTGCATGTGTAAGGAGCTGCACCTCTCCACATACAGTGTTAAAACATTCCTTCCATTTCCAGATAGTCCTTCTTCTACAACTTGCCAGTAACTCACAAGCTACAATTCTTTTCACATTCCTTCCACAAGCAAACAGTACATCTATTCAAGGTAAAGCACTACTTTTATGTAGCGTTTATGTGTTACTTAGCTATTCATGTGTAAAACTGTGCTACCATTTTTATGAGATTCCCGTCTTTTGTCTTATGTCACTGATGTTGGTGCTGAGGTTAACCTTAGTATATCATAGCCTTCACATTCATCTAACAATACCTATGCTTAGAGTGTAGCCTAATTTGCCAGAGTGCTTTTCTCAATATTTGTTTCCCCAATTGACTTAGGCCTCCCTACCTAGCTTTGGTCCTTCTGATCTGTCTTTGGCAGCCCTCCCACCTGTATTGTCCTGTTAATTTTATATAACATTTATTAGCGTGGTGGCAAGAGAGAGAGAGAGAGAGAGAGAGAGAGAGAGAGAGAGAGAGAGAGAGAGAGTGTGTGTGTGTGTGTGTGTGAGATGTGTTCACTGAAGTTCTGATTAAGCCTGTCTTGGCCAGGCACTGTGAACGTAGGCCTAGAGAATGTGGCCTTCCCACATGTCTCCACCTGTCTTCCAGATGCAGTGGGCCCAGTATGAGTTCCTGCTGCTCCCTGCAGAATGAGAGACTTTCCAATTTATTTTTTTTCATGTTTCCCTGCCCCAGATTCAGTGGCTTTCCACTAGTCCCCTCAGGTGACTATTTTTGTTGCTGCTTCCTCTGTAGATCAAATCTTTTGTTCTACAGGAGAAAAAAAGGATATAAGTTTCAGGGTTTCAGCGGGGGCTGCTGTTCCTCTTCCCAGCCTGCACCATGAAAAAAAAAAAAAAAAACTTTCTCAATAACACTCCAATCTTTCCTGCAGGTACCTGGTGGGGTTCCTGGAGGAAATGTCTGCAGGAGGGTGCACATCCTTATATAGGTCCATACCCCAGTCTTAACCAATTCGTCGAACATTTCTAGGTGAATTTTTGTATTGGTTTACATGACATCTGTTGGCATCTGTCCTCGAAGAACAAATGCTTGGATCTGGTTTATCCCTGCAGAAACCTGTCTCAGGAGTTTAGATTAGTTTTTTTTCTCCCCAAAACCTTGTTCTGCGGGAAAGTCATGAATTTGCAGCATGTCCAGGTTTTTCTTCCTTGTAAAGGTAACAGTGACATTCTTTTCAACTCTTTATCTCTGAGCTCAAATTAAGCACATTTTGATGTGTAAGTAGATTTATTTCATCTTTATTAGATTTTTATAGAACTATGGGCACTAAAGAGTTACAGATAATACAAAATTTAAAAATGTATATAAGTTCAATAACTAGTTGCATAAATAGAAATTTGCCTGTATTCTTTGAGTGGAGAGTAAATGACATAGACTAACAAAAGGAATTAAAGCTATTTTCAAGAATTATATTCTAAATAATAAAGGAAAAATATCCTTGGAATAAAATTTACTGTAGTTTTTTCCTCTGACCTGATAATTGGAACATTTTTAGTATGTACTGATTCAGATGAAACCAACCTATAAGTAAGAAAATGGATCTATAAAAAAACTGTGTAACCATGGCATTCAATAGAAAGTATTAAACACTGAGAATCCAGGCTTTTTTTTTTTTTTTAATGAGAAAAGAGAAAACAAAAGGAGAAATATGTTCACATGTTAATATGGAGTAGGTAGACCAGAAAACCTCTATCAAAATTCTTAGGAGAAATAAGATAGAATCCAAACTAAACGTTTTATTCAACTTCTCAAAAAGCATTGTAGGAAGACCAAATTCTTTCTTGTTTCTTTTCTTTTCTTTTTATTTACTTAATTAATTTAATTTAATTTTTTTACACTGGGGATTAAACTAAGGGCTTTCTGCATGATAAGCATGCTCTTTGCCACTGAACTACACCTTAAGCCTCTTGTACTCCCTTCTAAAAGCAGGGTGTTCAAAGGTCATTATTCATTTTATTGTAGTTCAGCAGGTGCTTTTAGAGTACACACAATAAACACCACTTATTCAACAGGGCTCAGAAACGTACACAACCATAAAATAAGAAACAATTGCATCAATGGGAAATGACATATATAAATTAAATAGGTAACATTCCAGAAATGTTATGAGTTAATGCCCCATTAAGCATTGCATCTACAAAATGCTTTAGGGGCTCAGAATAAGGATTTGCAGTACCCTCTTGGATTGGTCAAAGTGTAATCTTTACTAGTACTTGACTAGTAGATCTTTCAACTTGGGATCAGGATGTGTTAAAACTGTGTTCCCTTGAAGCAAGGTGGCTTACTAAGCTCAAGAGAAAAAAAGAGCTTTTTTTTTTTTTTTTTTTTTAAAAAAAAAAAAAAAGAGCTTTGATTTTCTTTGGATTCATAGTTCACATTTTCTCTGTGCTTCCTGGATAAAATTCTCAACTCCAAGTGCAGCAACCATTATCCCTTTATTCTTTCTTACCTCCTCTTAAATTGGCCAGATAACCAAGATTACAAACTTTAAAAAAAAAAAAAAATTGTCATATTTTAGTCTAATTAGAGTTCAATTGTCAAATTAGTTCTCTCAGCTCTTCAGGGGGTCTATGTGATACATGGACTTAGACTCCATAACAATATGTCCAACAATATTATCTTATGGAGAGGATTAGAGAGAGACACATGTATAGAATTTTGGAGCTGTTGACAAGGTCAACATAGGCTACCCTATAGCTCCAAGCATTATGAAGAGTCTTCCAAGAACTATGAAAACTATTTTGACTCTTAGAATAGTCAGCTGAATTGAGATAACTTGCCTAAGAAGAAAAGTATGTGACAAATAATGCATAATACAGTATTTGTCCTCCAGGTGTTATTCAGAGAAAGATGATGTTGAATAATTTCCTTAGAAGAGTTGCTTGTTGTAAAACAAATGATGCTCATATGTACTAAAAATTATTTTTACAATATATTATTTGGTGAAAAAAGTGGAGAAAAACATATATAATACTATTTATTTAAGAAAAGGAGTGTTGTATGAATATATACATACATATACACATATATGCATGCATACATTTTTTAATGAAAAAAATTTGACAGATATACCACATGATCATCAATAATTATGTATGTGAGAGGTAGGGACTAGGTTAGAGGGGTCAGGAACAGAAACTATACTTTCAGGAATAAACTTTGTTTTGAAGCTTTGATTTGGAGACATAAATATTTAATCTAATTTAAAAATTAATTTTGAAAAAGTAATTCCTAAAAGTGAAAGGAAAATGAAACAAATGAACCTATCTATGCAGGTGATATGGCCACACAAGCAGGAAGTTTTCCGGGTCACTTTAAGCCCCAGCAAGTTGACTGTATAACCCTATTAGAATAGATAGTTATCAGTTGGTTGTTGGTGGTTTTGATATGAACAATATGAATTTGTTGTATGTGTAATGTGGGATAAAGCATGTGAATAATTATGTTTGTGTCATTGAGAACCACTTAAAATTTTTTCAGTAATTTCAAAAAGTTTAGCAATGGAAGGGTATAGACAAAAATTTACTAAGCTAAACAAGAACAAGAACAACAACAAAAAAGAGAGAGAGAAAGAAAGAAAGAAGGAAAAAAGAAAAGAAAGAAGGTAGGAGGGAAGGAAGGAAGGAAGGAGGGAAGGAAGGAAGGAAGGAAGGAAGGAAGGAAGGAAGGAAGGAAGGAAGGAAGGAAAGATAAGCAAGGGCTATAATTTTAACTACAAAAAACCATTAAAGCCAAAAATCATCAACACTTTGTAATGTTAAAATCTATGTTTGATGCAATACCAATGTATCAAGTAATGCAGCAATCACTTATATACAACAAGAGTGACAAGGATTTAGATACAAACCCAGTTTGTAATGCATGACTCATTTCAAGACAGGGCAAGTTGAACAAAAGCAAGCAATTATATTTCAAAAATCTAACAAGGCAATAAGTAAAGTAGATCTTTAGTTTACATATTAAACTTTACATCCTGACAATGGAGAATTTTCTATTTCCAAATTTGCATGGAATTGTTAAAAATTTGGGTGCCAGTAGAAACATTTGTCAACTTTCAAGTACAGGTGCTTGGGTTTCCCTTTAGAAGCATATGATCCTGAGGTCTGAAAAGCTGCTTATGTTATTCTGAGCTTCATCCACATTTGAAGTTCACTGACAAAGGAGACAGAATCAACAAAGCATTGGTAGTGTCTGCATTTTGAAAGAAAACTAAATATGTTTGATACTGAGATTATTTCAGATCCTCTCAGATGGAATATTTATAAGCCTCCTTGATTTTTCTCTGCCAGGATCATTTAACCATCTTCTGGATATTTTTAAAATAAATGCATCTATATATTATCATTATATTAAGTATCAGTTATACCTGGCTGGTTATTTATTTCTAACTCCAAGTGATTTTTCAGATGAAATATCTATATCAAAGCAAAATTATTAACATTCTTTACTAACTTTGCATATTGAGTTCTAGCATCATAGTCAATAAAATTTGTGCTCTCAACTTTTCCACAAAAGTAGAGATACAAAAATGATACTATTTAAAAAAATGACCTCCATGACTTGTATCCTATTCTTAAAAATGGTTTTGCTTGTTGTATATTATGCCCAGTGAAACTGGGCCAAGTTAATTGGACTTCATTCAAAAAAGTGACTTGAGTTTACACCACTGGAAAATGCAAGCAACCTGGTTGAACCCTGGGTATTTTGTCGGTACATTAGTTATAACATCCTGGCAGTGATACCAGCTGCATGCGCATATAGTGGAAATGTTTTTCATTTCTTTAGATTTTTTCATTGTCTGCAGGTGCCACAGAAGGCAAATGAATGTTGTCAATGATTTCCAGGCTGTTAGGCAATCCAGCCATTGCATAAGGCATCTGAAACTTTGTGAATGATGGCTCCTTATGGCTAGTTCATCAAGTGTGTGTTTCCCCGCAGCATTCAGGATACGTGTTAGGTGCAGATAGATAAACACCAATTCTCTGAGTGGAGCCTGTCTTCTTTTGCAGACTGTTTATGTCATAAAAAGGAAGATGATAACGATTGTCCCTTTTTTTTTTAACCTCAATATAGAGTCAATTGTAGAGTTTAAAGATAGATATCATTTCCATGTGGAATTGTGAACATTTGTCTTAGGTATGGTTGATTTAAAAAAAAATCAAAAGTCGTCTCTCTTTAGAAGGTTTCCCTGGCTACATCTTAGCAAGGAAGTATAACTGCTTTCTGGTAAGCAGTATGGTACTGACTTTGGTTTGGAATTTCACAGAGGTGTCTATTTTTTTTTTCCACTCCAACATTTGTTTCATCAACATGGTTCCTAAAGTTATACACCTTGCTCTATGTGAACATATGTTTTAAGAGCTGTGTTAGTCAGCTTTCATTGCTATAATAAAATACTTGAGTTGATAAACTTAGAAAAAGGTTATTTTGGTTCATAGTTTCAGAAGTTCTAGTCCATGATTGATTGACTCTGTTGCTTTTGGGATGGGCATGGGGCAGCTCATAATAGTGGGAGCACATGGTAGAGAAAAACTACTCACCTCTTGGCCAAGAAGCAAAGAGACAGAGGAAGGAACTGCAGTCCCACCCATCCTCTTCAAATCCATACATCCAGTGACCTAAGGATTTTCCAATGAGCTACACCTCTCCAAGGTTCTACCACCTCTCAATAACGCCACCCTTGGGACCAGGTCTTGAACACATGGACCTTTGGGAAACATTTGAGATCTAAACTATAGCAGAACTCATAATATAATTAGGCTTACAACTTATTTGGTAATAACTTTAAAGGAAGAATATTGGCCATCATAAAAACTTATATTCCCCTCCATTTCCTTTCTTAAATTTTTATGAAAAACAAATTGTTGTCAGTAATGGATGAGAAGGAACATTTAGTACCTCAAGAGGAGATGGAAAATTCTCTTCACTCTGAGACAATACCGTTGTTAAGGTTACCAAATGCTGACCATGTTGTGCTCAAAATAAGCTGAGAGTGCATCAATTTAAATTGCATTTGTCTTTGAAGTTTGATTTACCACAGAATTAGGTTTTCAAGAGAAAACTAAAATAAAGCAGGCAGGTTCTTTGTGGCAGAGGTATCTCATTCTTGTTTTCATGATAGAGTGTGAATAATAATATTTTTTGATCACCTGCAAAGAACTAGGTTTGTTTGAGGTATTCTACATGTCTCATCTATTTATATTTTCTTTGCCTGCTAAGAGGTAGAATGCAAAAGAACAGGTAACTTGTAGAGAGCAATGGGTACACACATTTGTGGGTCTAAGTCTGTCAAATTTCATCAGTCTTTCATTATAGCACATTGCCTTTTTGGGTTAGGGCTTGTGGCAGGAGAGTATTCCTTGTTCTTCAAAGAGCAAACTTTTCTGAACTGGAAATACATTTCTTCTTTTAGTCATTAGATATCATGGTAGTGGCATGGTTAGAGTCTTACCTTGCTAAAATATGCCATAAACATAGGTTGAATATCTCACTATGTTTTTTCACTTTTTCAACCTCAAGTATGATGTATTGAATATGCATATCAAACGCTTTGCTGTTCATTTGCTTGAGTTTGAGTTGTATTTCTTGACAGATACCTAAATGTAAGGTCCCATATTTGTCATGGTTCTTCAGAGAAACAGAACCAACAGGGTGTGTATAAAACCAGAATCAATAGTATGTATGTGCAGATACGTATACATATATGGAGAAAGAGAGAGGTATTTATCTATTTTAAGGAGTTGGTTTTGTACCTCTACAAACTTGCAATTGTGGAGGTGCAGGTCTGGAATCTGCAGCTTGGGACAGCAGACTTGAGATCCAGGGACTTGAGACCAAAGGCTGTCTCCTGGCAGTGTTGCTTTTTACTGGAAGGAGGTCAGTCTCTGTTCTATGAAGGTCTTCATCTGATTGGATGAGGCCCACTCTCATTATAGAAGGTAATATGCTTTTTTCAAAGTCCACAGATTTAATCTAATTCCATCTAAAACACACATCCAGAATGTTTGACCAAATATTTGAGCCTCATGTCCTAGCCAAATTGACACATAAAATTAACTGTCAGAATCCTGAAATTTCTTTTTTTGGTAACCAAACGAAGAGCAGTTTATAGAATGTGGGGTTCGTTGAGCTACCCGAAAGTCTCTCTCTTCCTAGAATTAGGATGAGGGAAATGGTGGACACTGTCTGATCCTTCAAGAGGTCTTTTGTTCTCTGTAAACTGGGATCTACTGCGTGGAGGTTTACCCCCTTCATACCAAATAGCCTGACTTCCCATAGCGCTCCATAGACCCTTTAATGACGTCTGGGGGGATGGAAGGAGATGGCATTCCTTTAGCTCATTGTCCAGCATTGCTGAGCTAAGGGTGTGAGTGTGGCCATCTTGGCATCCTCTCGTATTCTCCACAGATTCACTATTAGTTGAGCTTTGAATGGTTGAGATTTAATACTAAACTTGCTAACTTATAAGGATAGGAGAGGTGTCAGAAGACAATCCTGATCTAAGAACGCTTGGCTGTGTCCTATGGAGTGGGGGCCCTAGATATTGACTCTACCACTGGAATTCCTAATAAATCAAGAACACTTGAGCATGACTCTTTTCCCAAGCCTTTGTTTTCACTCAGCCATTTTTTTTAAATTGTAAACAAATGGGATACATGTTGTTTCTGTTTGTACATGGAGTAAAGGCATACCATTTGTGTAATCATAAATTTACATAGGGTAATGCTGTTTGATTCATTCTGTTATTTTTTCCCTTCCCCCCACCCCTCCCACCCCTCTTTTCCCTCTATACAGTCCTTTTTCCATTCTTGCCCCCCTCCCTAACCCTAACTCTAACCCTAACACTAACCCCTCCCGCCCCCCATTATGTGTCATCATCCACTTATCAGCGAGATCATTTGTCCTTTGGTTTTTTGAGATTGGCTTATCTCACTTAGCGTGATATTCTCCAATTTCATCCATTTGCCTGCAAATGCCATAATTTTATCATTCTTTATGGCTGAGTAATATTCCATTGTGTATATATATATATATATATATATATATATATATATATACCACAGTTTCTTTATCCATTCATCAACTGAAGGTCAACCATTTTTTAAAAATATTACTTCAGCACAAGTGCCCACAGAATTTGGGTCTAATGAACAGACACTGGCGTTCATTCACTTTTCTCTCTGTTCTTTTCTTCCTAAACTCAGTCCATTATGTTCCTAGAGCAGCCTTTGATGGTCACACCCCATTCTACCTAGTTGAGTTTTCCAGAGTCCTCTAAAGTTGTTATGTTCTTTATTTCTGCCAATGTTATTTGCTGTATAGCAAAAGCAATTGATAATATAATTTTATAATACTAATGAAGAATAATGATCTACCCATGAAATTAAAAACTCTGCAAGTAAATATGTGAATAGCATCAGTATTTATACAAATGATTTTACTTGATACTTCAAACTTAATTACTTAAGAGTTTACCTGCATTTTCCTGTCTTCATTTCTAAAATCTGGCAAAAACATTGCTTCCTTCACTGCCTTTATCAAGAAAGGTATATGAGTCTGTGCAAGATTGGATTTGATTTTATTAACTTGCAGATCTTTCTAAAGTTCAGGTGTACATATGGCTTGCTAACACCTTATGCTGTCATAAATAAACACGGTGAAATCTTACTTATGCATTCTCTTTCTTCATTCTGCAATGCAGAACTCGGATCAGTATCAGTGGGAGTTACATACATGCTTCCAAAAGAGGCCTAATTCTCACAGGATATCAAAATAGTTTGGTAGATAGTATCAGCAATATGGGTTCAATGGAAGGGTTGGAGTCTACTGCTGGCATCGGAATTATGGAAAGTTAGATTCATGCAGTATGTAAGTAGTAGGGGACTTTGTTGTTCATAAAAGCCTTAAATTCAAACATATTCTTTGTATTTGTTTCAGCCTTATGCTAGAAAGACATGCTGTACATAAAGATGACTGTTTCTTTCACAGTCATTGTACTATACGCTTTATAAACATTTATAAACAACTTTTTCATGTGAAAAAGAAAGAAATAAAAATCTATTTCATTTGAAGCATTGCTAAGAAAAAAAAAGCACTCTCTCCTGGAGCAACATGGGCAACGTAACTTGACACCAAGGACTGCACACATGGTATTTGCAACGGTCAGGTTGCTGCTGAAATTAAGTGGTAACTTCAGCAATATGACTTAAGGTGGGAATAAGAAAGTCATTTGTGATGCAGTGTGAGAGTTAGAGCATTTTCTTCTGAATTGCAGTGTAAAAAAGAAAGCTGAAAAAACTGCTTGACAGTATTCTAGTTGGCAAGCAGTAGCATTTTAATAAGTCAATACTGCTGAGAGTTCAATGTGAAATCTCATCTGAAAGTGAAATAAACAGATGAAAGCTCAGACCAATGAACACTTCCACTACTTGGAACAGTATGCACCTGTGTTTGGAAAACATATATGTATAACCTTTCAGAATAATGCACACACCTGACCATATGTTCCAGTGAACATCACTAAAATCCCTGCGGTGGTTTTCAGAAAGAAAGAAATATAATTTACATGTGGCACCAGCATGAACTTGTAATTATTTTGGAATAAAAATGATACTAAGCAATATTTTTAAATGAATTGTATACTGGAGAGCCCTGTCTCATAAAGCAATTGAGACAAAATATGGGAATTCAGGTGACTGTGCTGATCCCACTACAATGATTTAAATAAGATTCCTTCTGAACATTTATAATATTAATTCTATTTTAGGCAATTATTTCCTTATATAGAGTAGGTGATCACTTTTAAATAGTTTTTAAAAATTCACAATTCTAAGTTTTGCTTCTTGCCTTCATTATTATTAAATTTGATTGTCATATTGTTGTCTCCAAAAGCCAATCAGATTCCCTCCATAGGTATGACATCTCTTGAAATTCACCACACATTGAAATACTTTTTCCCTCCCATCGGGAATCAGCAAATCAATTGCAACTATGTTCTCAGTAGTTCCCACTGATAAGAGTGTGTGCCTTGTGACGATGGCACTGCTGCTGTGGAGCATTCCCATTTAATCTTGTGCCTACTTACTACTGAGTGTTGCTCTGGAGAAGAGGGAAGGATCTGTCCACCATGGCATGATGATTGCCGCCTACAATGACTGATTCTAGAAAAGGTGGAACCACCCACCCCACTGGCTTTAGGGAAAACCTGTTAGCAGGTCAATGCCTTGTCTGTTTCTGCCACCCCAAATGCAAAAGGTTCAAATCTATGCAAATACATGGAAAAGGTTGAAACACACAAAGAGTGTCAGACCCAATTTGATGATCTTTGAATGCTGCGAAGTGTAGTTTTGCAGAGAGAATTAAAAGGTGGCAGAACAAATGCTTGTTGTCTCTTGCTACCGTGAGATTTACTCCTCTTTGCTTATTTTAAAGTAATACAAATAAATCCTAGGATACAGAAGGGAAATGCCCCTGGCCTTATCTGAGTGCATAACTTGAGGTTCTATCCATTTTGCTTTGTTGCTATGTGCAATGCAGCTTGAAGTTGTTTCTGCCACAAATTCAAGCCAAGACTGTCTTCCCAAGTCTGCACTTCCACAGCATCCACATTACAGGGTTCTCCAGCCAGACTTTTCAAAATTATCCCCAAACCCCACCTTCCGGAAATTATCATCAACACTATTTATAATTTAATAATAAAATGTAATATACCCTAATACCCTCAACTATTTTAAGTCAAGATTTTTCTATATCTATGCAGCCATCCCTGTATTACTAATCACATTAATGACCATACATGTGTGTATGTAAAATTGTGTGTGTGTGGGTGTGTGTGTGTGTGTGACATACATCACTTCTTTCTCCAGTACTTAACACTATGTCTGTGAAAGGGGTAAAATTGAGTGGGATAGTGAGTGCTGGTTACCTATTTCAAAGTTTAGATACATTTAGATGTTTTTTAAATTGGCAGAATCCAGGCATTTGAAAGGTTGGGTGTGAGAAGCATCCTCTAAAGTTTCCAGGTTTTAATCAATTCAGGTTTACAGCTTACTTTTGATGTTTTGACCTTTTTTTAATTGAACTCAGGGTTGCGTAGATAAATTAAAATAGAACGCTCACTTAAAACTTATTTTCTTCCTTTCAAGTATTTAGCAAAGATCAACTTCTCATTGCTCCTCACTATAGACCTGACCTGGAGTTTTATGGAGGTAGCTGAGTTCTAATTAAATAAGAACATTTTATAAATGGACAATATTTCTGCATTTAGTGTTAAGAACAGTTTGTATCCTCTTCTCTAAAACTAGTCAATACAGAGTGGGCAAAATCGTGCTCTATCAAAAGTACAAGACAAACTTACAGTTATTGTCAATGCAATGAGAAGTACGTGCCCTTGTCGGATTTTTACTTGCTTTTAAAATGTATGTATTTTTCTGCTATTTTGATTCCAGTCATATAATAATACACAGAATCATGTTCAAAATATCTCATCTACATGCAGGGTTTCTCAATAATCAACCTTAGAAAAATCTAAAAACTTAGTTAATTTTAAAGTATTCACTTCCAATTCTGTTTTCCTTTGCTTCATAAGCGCATGTTAATTTTACCTTTTTGAAATTCTTCTAGGTCTCAAGCATAACAGTGCAGCTGATTTGTATAAGTCTAGGTCTCTCTCTCTCTCTCTCTCTCTCTCTCTCTCTCTCTCATCTATCATCTTTTATATTTTGATGTAGAAAGCAAAGGAAGTAAGAATGATATGCCCAAGAATCCTACAAAGACTTAAGCAGCTCCCTGCTACAGTTATTTCAGTTTCTTAAATGCCTGTGGTAATTCATTCCCGCTAATCCATCTGGCCAACGGATTTTATTGGTATTAACATTTCTGTGCCACAAGTCAAAATTTAGTTTTTGCTCTCATTTCCTGTGAGAATCTTATTGTGGGTAATGGTGAGGAGGTGTTCAGGGAAACCTAGTCCAACTTCTGTGGCTTGCAGGCCAGGCAGATGAGTTATAGTTCAGCATGAAAGCAAAGCCTTAGGCATTGAGCTCTAATTACACCTAAATTATCTCAAGCAGTTTCCTAAGTCATGTGACAGTGGGCAATCAGATCAATATCCACTTGTTTCCCAGGGAATTCTTTTGACTCTCCTTTAGCTGGACTGAGAGATTGTGTTAATCCATAGCAATCAAGAATGTTAAGAAAAGAATCCTGGCCTTTGGGTTTGTCACACTGTCTTTTGACTGTCTTATGGGACTGTGTTCCATGAGTGGTCGGTCTGCCCAGAGGTCTGGAAAATCATCTGCTCATTCTTCATTGAACCCTTTACTCTGTAGATTTCTGCCTTCAAGCTGGGTCTTTGGCTCAGAAGATTTTTTTTTTTTTTATCTTACTCATTTATTTTAATTTTTGTGGCATCATGACTACGCTTTAAAAAGCATGCAGGAGCCTAGTGCCAACACTTATAAAAATGGTTAACTCTTGCCCCTAGTGCAACTAGAAATACAATGCCATGGCAAAACCAGGCCACTACTGGGGAGGGGATGACTGTTGAATGGACATTTTCAGCCTGCTGAAACTCAGAAACATGGAAAATATCTCCACTCCTCAAGGAGAGGGAGAGAGAGAGAGAGAGAGAGAGAGAGAAAGAGAGAGAGAGAGAGAGAGAGAGAATGGACATTTAATTGAATCAATGTTAACATTGTTCCATCATTTGTTTTTGCAAAAAAAATATGGCCCAATTCCCTGGAAAATGCTGGAACATATATGCAAGGCAGCCCTCACAAGCACAGTCACACATATACACTCCTGTGCACAGCATCCCCATGCATTCATGTGCTGAACACAGGCTGTGTCTACACAGGGGGGATTATGTAGGAGGTGAAGGGACTGGGAGGGTGAATTGAGGAGCTAACTGATGGACACATATGACATGCCAATGGAGTTTACTGTTTCTATTTGTTTTGTTTTCCAGGTAGACCAGGTTCAGATCATATTTTTGTGTACCATGGGGGTGAAAAGGGAATGTACTATGAAATCCACTTTTGAGCTAAAGTCTTTGCTTTGAGACTTAGGGAATGGGGGACTCTGAACAAATGACATAACCTCTCTGAAGCCCACTTTCCTGTTTTGTTCATGGGGAGAATTATGTGACTCTTATAAGGTTCCTGTATTTAAAAGAACCCTGGCTGTTCTTGCCCTTCTTATCTGTATTAGAGTAGATATGCATCCTGAGAGAGCACTAGATCCTAACCACTAGACCACCAGGGAAATTAAAACAAACACCTACAATCTTGACCTGATTTGGGTGTAAGAAAGTGAAAAGTTAAAATTCTTAGATGCATTAGGCACATATCTAAGGAATTTTCTTGCTATAATTCTAAAAATAAATGGACCCACCAAAGTGTCAAAAATTTCATAGGATACTAAGAATGAGCCTTCAAGTGACACACCAGTCAGAAATGAATAAACACTCGAATCATTTAAAAGTAAACATCTAACACGCAATTCAAAATAACTCAGTAACTGTTCTATCTCTTGGAAGAATTTCAAATTATAGTACTATTGTAGTTTGTATCTTGAATGTCCCCCAAAGGCTCATGTATTACAGATTTGGTTCCCAGGGTGGCGCTGTTAGACAGTGGCCGAACATTTAAGACATGAGCCCTAGAGGGAGATCTGGGTCATTGGGAATGTGCCCTCAAAGGGGTCTCCAGCCTCTCTCTCTTCCTCTCCTTTCTGCTTCCTGTTCAGGAGGTAAGCAGTTTTGCTCTTCTATAAGCTCTTACCACCATGGACTGCCTGTCTACAGGCCCAAAAGGATAGGTCCAACCATACAGGGACTGAAACCTCCAAAACTATGAGTCAAAATAAACCTTTTCTCTTTATAAGTTGATTATCTCAGGTATTTTGTTTTAGTTCCAGAAATTTAATACAAGTACTGTTTAGCATGAAGTGGAGGGTGGTTTCTATGTCTGTAGAAAATGAAATGCCCTGATGGAGAATTATTAGAACATATAAAGTCTGGTATATTTTCTTAGAGTTCACCAGGAAAACTCTGTAGCACATTAGTCCTGAAATGGGACTGTATGCTGGTGGAGGCAGTGGATGTGGAGTGTAGTTTCCCAATTTGGCTATGAAGTAAGGGCTTTAGTTGTTGTTTGCAAAGCTCTCAGGTGTTCTGGTTACTTAATACTCTTTTATTTGGTCTGTTGTCAACATTGTTAAGCTGACTTTTGATGACACCCAAATTGCTTCAGCTATTTTATCCCTGTGTTTGGAGAGCTTTGCTGCTGATCACAAAATGACAGCACCCATGGTTCCATTGAAAAAGTGGAAATTTTGCCTGCGAACAGAACTTCAGCATATGGTCTAGTGTTTCTATCTTAGTTTAGACAAGTTCACCTGTGCACACTGAAACCCCTGTGCATCGGCACCACCATGACCTCGGCCACCAAATTCTATCCTTTGCAACTAAGTTGTTCTTTTATAAATCAGGTAGTTTCCAGAATTATTTTCAGATTACTTGTACGACATTCTTGTTGAATGGACTCTTAGTCTTAGAAAAACTAGCTTTCAAGTTAAAAATCAAGCCTTAAAACTCTTCTTTCAGATGTAATGGAAATGTTTACTGCTTTGATGTGGTGGTGACTTCCTGAGCATTTGCATGTGTCTCAACTTATCAAATTGTACATGTTAAACATGTGCAGGGTTTGTGCATCATTTTTACTTCAATAAATCTATTAGAAATGAAAACTCTCTTCTTGTACTTTTATTAAGAGAAACACAGAAATAACCTAGTAACCACGATTTTGTATTTGTACAAATTCAAGGAGAGAGTGCACTTTTCATAATCTAGCCCACAAACAAGGCCAATATTGATTTATTATACTCCACATAATGTAGCTTGGTAATAATATTCCTGCCTAAAATGTGAATATTGAGATAAATTACAAAGGAAGTCTGGAATTTTCTTCATGTCTGGATGGCCCAGTTTTAGTCCTCTTAATGGCAGACAGATGGTTTGGATAGCATTACAAGGTCCTTTCCAACCCTTTAATTGTTGGAGCTCTTGTACAAAAAGAAAAATGTGCCTGTGTGTGTGTGTGTGTGTGTGTGTGTGTGCAGCTGTGTGTGTCTGGTTGTAAGAAAAAGAATGAAGAATACTAGTCTAATATTTTAGATTTTAAAATAGATGTCTGCTTTAAAGTTCTATTGGCTAATGTTAACATTTTTTCAGAAAGAAATTTCATATTTGGCTCAGCCGTAGCTAATTGTTTTAAAGGGGATTAACTTCTGCCTAGACGTGCACATTTTATCATTGCTTCTAGTAATATTATTACTTTGGAAATTTTGATGCAACATGAATATGAAACCATAACATACTGATTTATTGCAATTTGACCATAACACTGTCTGAGTGTCACAGCTCTGTCCTCTGCTGGCTTCGTGATGACTGCTGGGTCCTGACTTCGTTTTTCACAGGTGTAAATGTGAAACCTTGGGGGATTTGGCTTACAAGGAAGGTAGATTCTTAAAAGTACCATCCTGACTCTCCAATTATATATATTTCCAAGAAGAGAAAAGGGGAAATTACTTAATCAAGAGACTGTGACTATATTGTATTTTCTTCAAAGAACTAAAGTTCTGAAAACTGTCTTAAAGTACATAAATAGGCAAAATTAAAAGCACATAAAAATGAGGAGCAGAAGCATGGAAGAAAAGTCTCCATAAGGCTAAAGCCTTATACAGTGAGAGCATGTGGAAAATGCTAGTAGCCCCTGAAAGCAAAGAACAAGGAAGGGCTGAAGGGGCAGAATCCCTGCTTGGGTCAAATGGACAACAGGAAAGCAAGCCAAGAAAATGCAGAACTACTGAACCCTGCCTGGATGTTTACTGAATGATCCAAAACCTGGAAATATGAAGGCAAATAAGAAGCATTTCAGTCCAAGAAACCGAGGATAATGTTAGATAAAATATATGGTGTGGAATGTATTTGACCCCAAATATATTTAGGACCTTTTCCTCCCTCCATTTCCATTTCTAACACTCCAGTCAGGTTCTTCATGCTTTCTCACCCAGATTAATGCACCAGTCTCTTCAATAGTTCCCATGCTTTTACTTTTACTTCCTTACAATTCCTCCTTTGCAGAACATCAGGGAAATCTTTTAAAAAACACAATTCAGCCTGGGCCATGGTGGTTCATGCCTGTAATACTAGCTACTCTGGAGGCTGAGGGAGGGTTGCAAGTTCAAGGTCAGCCTGGGCAATGTATTAGGAACTTGTATCAAAATTTTTAAAAAGGGCAAGGTGTTGGAGATGTAGTTCAGTGGTAGGGCACCCCTGGGTTCAAGCCCTAGTCTCTTTCTCTCTCTCTCCCTCTCTCTCTCACTGCCCTGAAAAGGAAACAAGGAAAAGAAGCCAACATACACCAGGTTGTGTGATCTCCTATTCAAAATCCCTGAGTGGCCCACACCTGCCTGATGGTACCTGTCTACCTACTTGTCCTTCACACATTATGTGCTTCTTTGGGGTCAAAACAGCTAAGGAACTTCCATCTGCTGCAATCTTGAAAACTCCAAACTCATCCTGACTGTAGGGCCTTTAGATTATGTAGCTGGTCCCTCTGCTTGTAATGCTTTCCTCCCTAATATCCACCAGATGAGTATGTTTTGTCACTCAGATCTCTGAGAAGCCTTCCTGGCCATCCTATCTAGACTGGCCATAATCCATTCATTCTCTGTAGAGGACTGAGCATGTCATTGCATTCTTTCTTATATGTGTTTATTGTCTCTTTCAGCCCATCAAAAGGTATGCTCAACAAGGGTAGGCAGCCTGTCTATTTATTGCTGTCTTCCCAGAGCCTAGAACAATGTGTGTTATTGAGAACAGGGGTGTAGCTCAGTGGTAGAGCACTTGCCTTCCATGTATGAGACCCTGGGTTGGATCCCCAGAACTGGGGGTAAAGAAAGACCTGGGGGAATTCAAAGACAAAGGACATCAGCACAGGTTAGGGTTGGTGTTTTGGGGATGTTTTTGTGGGTGGTGGAATCAAGTTGGAATTTTGCTTAGGGCTTGGAAAGATGGAGGAGAGACCTGGGCAGTGTGGGCTAGGAGAGTGGTAGGCAGAAAGATGACAATGAGGAACGTCCACAGCCATTATGTATGATGTTAAATGAGCCAATCTGGAAGGCCAAGATTGGTGGGGAATGTGACTAAATGGTTTGGGGTCAGAGAAATGGTGGGGAGCATTTGAAAACTAGACAGAACATAGAGTATACATTTTTATGTGTGCAAAATAAAACTATGTTTAATACACAGGAAGTTAAGTTATAGTTTCATCGCAATTATGTTACAATTAATTTCTAAACAATTTCCTAACCATTATAGGAAGTATTTTTGGTTACATGTCTCTACAACACCTCATTATGTCATGTAATAATTCTACTGATGTTCATTCACAGATGATATCCATAAAGTAAATTTTTTTTCTCTAAAAAGAATATATACTCTTCCTTTTAATTGATTATGCTGGGGTGCAGTATCACAAAATTCTGCTGAAAGAGAAAGTCATAATATGCAACTTACTTCATTTTATTTTCATAAAGGAACTATGAAAGCCATTTCATATTTGAGAAATGTGACAGTCTCTTATATAGCTTGTATTTCCTGTCATGCAAGGTGGCCCAAACTAAATATCCACAATGAGAGTTTTTCTATAAAATAAGACACACACACACACACACACACACACACACACACACACACACATGTCCCAAAAACTCTTAAACTATTTTTAATATTGCAGAGATGCCATATGTTAACAACTACTTAGGTCATTTTTTATGCCAAGGTCATCTTAGGCTGCCTTGATTAGGAGTGAATTTGACTGACAGTTTTGAACTGAATGTTCACTGAAGGCCAGAATTCTTCATTTGCATGCTTCCTATGCAACCTGGAACTAGCTACTTTAGCTCAATTTCCTCAACTGTGAAATGGATTCAATAAATAGTGTCTTAAAAATGCAAACTGTAGCTGAAATAAGGCTTATGCTAACCATGGCCTGCTCTGACAGGAGATTTCCTATCTTCTCACTTCCATCAGCCCTAAGAGATGCGATTTTATAAAAATCCATCAGTTTTATTTAGGTTGAGACTCTTTCAAAATAGCCTCTATCTCACATCAAACATATGAAGATTCAGAAACAGTGAAAAATCCCAACATAGAAAAACCACAACAGACCTCTTGATGCAGAAGGACTTCTAAGTGGGGCTGAACTAGGACATCAGGCTCAGTTCTACCTACCAAGAGAGCCTGCTTAAGGAAAAGTAGAGAAAAGGACTGTCAGTATCCCTGTTCTGATTCTCTGAAATTGAGTCTCAGGGTGTATACCTGCTGGAAATGAGCAGCTTCCTCTCTGGCCCTATGTGACTGTTATGGTCTGGATGTTAGTTGTCCCCAAAAAGCTCGTGTGTGAGACAATGCTAAAAGGTTCACAGAAGAAATGATTGGGTTGTGAGAGTCTTAACCCAATCAGTGATTTAATCCCGATAGGGATTAACTGAGTGGTAACTGAAGTGGTAGGGTATGGCTAGAGGAGGTGGAAATTGGGGCGTGGCTTTGGGGTATATGTTTGTATCTGGCAAGTGGAGTCTCTCAGTTTTCTGATCAATATGTGAGCTGTTTCCCTCTGTCACACTCTTCTGCCATGACGCTCTGCCTCACCTGGAGCCCTGAAGAATGGAGCTGGCCTACTATGGATTAAGACCTCTGAAACCATGAACCCTCAAACTTTTCCTCCTTTAAAATTGTTCTGGTCAGATCCTTTAGTCACAGCAGCAAAATAGCTGACTAAAACAGTGACTGTTTTAGAAGTAAATTACTATTTACTCTTTTTTTTTAAAATTTAAATTTAAGAGATCCTTTACTGCTAAGATCTCAAACCTGCCTTTTCCAATGCTTGCTGCACCAGCATCCTCTAGGGAAGGGGTGGGCACTGGGAAGGAGAGGGGAGGCGAAATGCACTGCAGGACCCAGAACACATTCAGTAGGTCATTTGGGGTGATCCAAAAAGTAAAAGAAGACCTGGTGGATCTGTAAGAACACTGGTAGATCTGCAAGAAGAGAATATCTTAAAACAAAACAGCAAGATGAGGGATAAAGCTGCACATGGCTTAGAAACAAAAACACAAAGCTGCATGAAACTTCATATTTAGATCAGACAAGTGCAGAGCAAGACTTCCGAGGATGAAATCAGTGACATAGGATGTGCCAGAAATGATTCCCCAGGATGAAAAAAAAAGGAACACAGAGGAAATAGAGAAAGGAGGCAGGTATAGAGGATTGAGAGCAAAAGAGAACTGAAATGTTTTGGAAGAAGAAACAATGAAATACATAGTAATAAGCATAAGATATGAAGGGAACAAATTGCTGTAGGTATAGAAGGACGATCATATGTGATTAAAAGGGCTTATTAGGCTCTATCTCCAAAACCAGTGAAAAGCTGGGTGCAGTGGCATGTTCCTGTAATCCCAGTGACTTGGGAGACTGAGGCAGAAGGATTGCAAGTTCAAAGCTAGCCTCAGCAACTTAGCAAGGCCCTAAGCAACTTGAGACCCTGTCTTGAAACAAAACATAAAAAGGGTTGGAGATGAAGTTCAGTGGCTAAGTGCCCTGGTTCAATCCCTGGTACAATCAATCAATCAATAAATCAAGAAAAAAATCACTGGAAAGAAGAGAACTGTATATTCAGATAAAACTTGGTAAATTTTGGAATGCTAAGGAAAATCATACAGGGGGCTACCCAAACATATAAATCTGCCAAACTGTATAGCTAATTAACATGAACACACTTACACCAATTTTAATAAACTTGTGTAAAATAAATTCTAGGAATTTGAGTTTGGGCTCCATGTTCAGCTTTACTGCGTAATAGAGGCCAATTGAACACTTTCCAAACCTTGGGATATCTGTACAAAGTGTGTATAAATATTTCTTATGCAGGTTGTAAGATCAACCTGCAGTGTGGACATCCTCAGTTGGTGATGAAATCTCAGACTCAAGGAAAAGCAGGGACAACAACTTGATGGATTAAGTGGAAAAGTCAGTTTGAACTCATGATATATTTTCTAATCTGTCACCATTAATTGTGTTAACAGAAGCTGCTCTTTCACCTTCCACCTACTCTCGTGTATCCTGAAGTGCCCATATTTTGTCTTTAACAATGCAAAGCTCTCAAAATAGCCATGGCACCTGGAAGGGAAATTGATTCCATGTTCTCCAGTAGAAATATTCTTTCGTTGTCTAGAACCAATGATAGCTTCAGAAATGTTAAGGGCAGAGGTAAAGGACAGAAGAGCAAGCGTAAAGGGATCTTCCATTGGCTAACAGGCAAATGCCATCATCATAATAGTGATAATAGTCACACTAGTTAATTGAAACAAACTGATATTCTGAAAAGCCAAGAATTAGTAATCATATGCAAAAGAGAAAAGTGAGTATAAAATGTACAAAATGTAGTTTAATATAAGAAAGGGTATATATAATAACAATGTTTAATTATTTATTGATTTTAATAAATAAAGGAGTGTTAATAAATGGGATTCCTGTAAAGCCCTGTGCCATTTAAAATTTTAATAAATTCAGTTCTATAAAATATGTAAACAATCTGCAAAATGCTACAGAGAAAATTTACCCAGAGAAAAGCCCATTTGACTGTAGGAATTTTATCTTTCAGTTTATACATGATGATTTTGGATACTGATACTGATATCATTCAGTATAGGATAGTTTTTATTACCTGGAATATTACAAAAAGGAATTTAGAGAAAAATGAATCATTAATAATTTAGTTCAAATCACAAGTAAGCTCCATCACTTTTACATTTTGCAAATTATTTATATCTTCTATAGACTAAAATGTATTAAAATTCAAACTGCACATTAATTTTATGAATATCTTGAATATATGAGTATTTGCTTCTTGTTTGATTATGTATCTCTGCATATAAGTACAAAAAAAATACTTGTATTCTGTGTGGGAAGAAGGGAAAAACACAGAAAATTGTAAGTAATTCATACAATCCCAAGAAAAAGTTGAAATTCTACCAAGACAAGAAAGGATCAACTGACTCAACCCTATGGACATCCACAAGAGCCCACTGAAAGAGTGTGCTGGAACATGGTGAAAAAGCCAGGTGACAGAGGATAGTTAACTAGTAGATGTGGTCATTCATCACCCAGGCTCTACTAATTATAGTGAATTGCCAATAAGTACCTTTTTTAAACTTTGATTTTTTTATTTATCTTCCATTTTTTCAGAAACTTATTTTCTTTCACTGTTATTTAAAGTTATTTTTAACTGATCCATAAAAAGAAAATTATACATAGTAGTGGGATACCATGTGATGTTTTGATTTATGTATGTATTATGTAATTTTTATGTCAGGTTAAACATATCCAACATTTATTAGTTTTTTAAGGTAAAAACTTTCAAAATCCTTTCTTTGAATTTTTTAAAATGACATCATTTTTGTTATATCAGTGTTGTATATATAGTAACCCTGGATATTCCTTCACATTTCTGTATCTGGCCATCCTCCAGTATGTTAGGGGATTATTTTTGTTAGGAAAAGGCTCCATATTTGAAAATGTGGAATACACAGTGTACTGTGCAATTTGACAAGGAAATTAATTTTATCGAAGTTCATTTTTCAACTTTGAGAATCTTTTTGGCTATTTTTGGCAAAATGTTTCCATTTTCATTAACAAACGAAAATGTCCTCTTGTGATTATCTTCAAATTCTCTCTTAAGTAGCCCTCAAATTATTATCTGATTTTTCCAACTATTTCAATTAAGTGAACTCCAAGAGAAGGCCCATGGAGGCTGAACATGAGCTTCCAAAATAAGTCTTCTAGCTGTTCCATAGAAGCCTCTCCACCCTTCTCTCTTCTCTGCCCTGCACTCTGCCCTACACCTTGCACAGGATGCCCTTCTATGAATTTCAAAGTATTTTTGCAAGGTTATCTAATTTTGTCCTTATAAAAGCCCTCTTTTCACAAAAGGGAAATTGAGGCAGAGAACTTAAAGTTGAGAGGACTTGGAACTCCGTTCAGATTTTTAAATTATAAATTCTATCCTTTTCATCTCACACCCTGCTTTCCAAAATGACTCCGACCTGGTTTGATCTACCCCATCATGGAATTCCATGATGGAGAGACATTGCCTTCAGAGCCCCTGCCATGCTACTGGGCTAGTCAGGATATACCTGGATGGAGGGCACTGGTCTCTCTCAGCTTCTTTATCCCCTCTGAACATCCATCATAGTATGGGAAGGTCAAAGCCTTGAAACCCGAAGCACCTATGGAATTAAAGTAAGTGTTGCTCTTTGTATTAATCACCTTCTTCCCACTGATTACCTTTAGTAATAATGATAATGATAACTACTGTGATCACCACTACATATGAAGGGCCTAATATGTGCTTGCTTATTTGATTTTGCTAATAATATAATGTATTACTTGTCTTTACAACCTCCCAATAAATGGTTTTTTAATTATCCTATTACATACATGAGAAAAATAAGTGTAGAAAAACACTAAAGTTGCCCAGGGTCCCAGTGCCAGAAGTTTTCAATGCTTGGGTTTGCTTATGGACCCCTCTGTCTCCAGACCTGGCTCCTAGATGTTAGGCTGGATGTGTTCATCTCCCACAACTGTAATAACACCTCCTCCAGGTTTATTTCTTAGCAGCAGCAACAACATTTGTAATTACCTATTCATATTTGGAGGTATACTAGATTCTGTTCAAACAGAAAGAATGTGAGAGGTTTAAATTTCAGGAAAATTCAAGTAAGATTCTAGAAGTACTTTCATTCCTCTTTGTCTTGTTTCTTGTCATTACCTCTGCTGAGAAGACACTGCTGATTCCTCAAGATTTAGATGACTTGCTGTCTCTGTTTCTTGTACCAAATCATCTCATCATATTTTCTTGTATCTCTGGTTTGATTATTTTGTTTTTTCCCTTTTTTTTTTTTTTTTTTGTTGGTACTGGGGATTGAACACCCAGGGGCACTTAACCCTAAGTTATATCCCCAGCCATTTTTTAAAAAAATTTTCTTTTGAGACACAGTCTTGCTCAGTTGCTTAGGTACTCGTTAAGTTGCTGAGGCTGACTTTGAACTTGCTATCCTCCTGCCTCAGCCCACTAAGACACTGGGATTACAGGCATGTGCCACCACACCTGGCCTGTATTTTTAGTTTTTATATTCTTACTTAGGGTTCATTCATAATGAACTTTACAAATGTTAAAATGGTGTATCTACTCACAACACATAAATAACACTCTTGCATATATTATATATAATTGTGTATTATACAGCATAGTATACATATTAAGCAGAGTTATTTAAAACTCTTATAGAGAAAAAAAGTGCTTTATTTTCTTCCTTAAATTCAGTATAGAATTGCCTTTTTGTTAGGCATTTCAACTGCCCAAATCAGACATTTTTTAACAGTAATTTTTTTGTCTTCATGTTCTGGTTATATAGTAGGAGTTTAATGGTATATTTCAACTTTCAGTAGTGACATGAGAACAGTGGGAATGGACTATATTTCCAGATTCCTCTGCCTTTCTCTTTTTCTGACCCTGTCTCTCTGGGTCCATATGTCCCTTTGGTCCTCAGGTTGAAAACAATTTTATTTTAATCTGTGCTTGTGCCCCATTTTAAGCATCATTCTTTATGTGGGGAATTGCTGAGACCTGGTGTGGTCCATCTTTATGATGAAAGCTATCCTACATTTTAGAATCACTGTCCTTTTTTCCCCTCAAATGTAGGAAGTTAAATGCAGAAACTAAAAACAGTTATGTGCAAGAATAATTTTTGACATTATATTTTTATTTGATTTAGGCTGAGGTGATTCAGGTTGACTGAGTTAAACCAGAACTAAAAGTTCCAAACCAGGTTGCCTGAAAGACTCAAAGTGATTTAGGAGCAGTTTATCACAAAGCCAGGCTGTGGTGTGATCATTTTAGTTCTAGTTTTTATTGGTCCACCCAGGTCTGGATGGTGTATGAGTAATGTAATTCCTGTACCAGAGCATCATTCATTAGCATTCACAAATATTTAATCAGCAGTGTTAGATAGGGTTTATTAATTTTTGTTTAACTTATGATAGCCAAATAATAGTTTCATTTCCTTCTGTGAGCACTGTACCAATCTTCTGTCCCATTTTAGAATATGCAGCTTTAGGCATTTTTCTTTGTTATTAGAACAAAATTCTGATTGACAAAATAATAGCTGCTAATACTTATTGAACACTGTAGTACTTTATAAGATTGGCACTATAGGCTGAATATCCTTTGTCTGAAATGCTTTGGATCAGACATATTGCACAGTTTGGAATATTTGTATGTACATAATAAAATATTTTGGGGGATGGTATCCAAGCCTAAATAGAAATTCATTTATGCTTCTTATATACTTTATATATATACCTTATAGATAGCCTATAATAATGTTATGCAATATTTTTAATAATTTTATATAAGAAATAAAGTTTAAAGATGTGGAATTTCCCACTCATGAGTTTTGTCAGCACTCCAAAAGTTTTGGATTTTTAGAGCATTTCAGATGTTGGATTTCTGAATTAGAGATGCTCAACCTAAATTGTAGTGTTCAGATTGAGGCACTGAAGCTTAAAAAGGTTGAGAAATTTGTGGTTTGCAGAGCTGCAAGGGCAGAAGGAACTTTCAAAACCAGGTATGTCTGATATCAAAACTGAGTTACTTGCTCCCATGTTACTTTGACTTTGGGTGCATGTTGGAGTTTGGTTTTGGTTTTCCATTGTATTTCTATTATCTGCAATTTTGGGGAGGATTTTAGGAGTCTACATACCTGTACTAAGGGGAGGCATGAAAGATGGTGGAATGAGCATTACCCTATCTACTTGTATGATTACATGAATGGTATGAATCTACATCATGCACAACCATAGAAATGAGACGATATACCCCATTTGTGTACAATGAATCAAAATGTAGTCTGTAAAAATAAAAAAAAAATTAAAAAAAGATATTTCTACATGGTAAAATTTCTAAAACTGTGTTGTTCTAGATATAATAGAAGGGCTCATTTCTGTAACTTGACTGTCAAAATCTGTCCTTACATACCCTGACAAAGAGCATTTTGGCAACAGGACAGGTTTTTTTCAGAACGTTTATCACCAATACAGTAACCCAAAATTATATTACCAATAAAATATTTTAGTAGAGAAAGGTGGCAGATCTGCATCAACTCTGGAGTAACTTCCTGGGGTGACATGAACGTTTATGATAATATCAAAAGGGAGAACAGATGTTGTGGGTGGTGGTGGTGGCAGGGTGACAAAATACCAGAAGGCAGATCAAACTGTCTCTGATTATAGTATGTAGCAGTAAGAATTTTAGCTTTATGATCTTTAGCCCTGGTATTACTTCTATGAATGTTATGCTTCGTGGCAAAATAATTTTACAGATGTAGGTAAATTTACTAGGCAACTAACCTTAAAATTGGGAGGTTAGCTGGTTTACACAAGTGGGCATAATCTAAACCACATGCACCTTCAGAAGTGAACATTTTTTTTCCTTGTAGCAGAGGGAAAGGCAGAGATTCCAAGCATGAAAAGGGTTTGATGTGCCCTTGTTGACTTGGAGATGAAGTGTACCATGTGAAAGGTAACAGGGACCTCAGTGCTCCAACCCCATGGAGCTAGATTCTGCCAACAACCAAAATAAGCTTGGAAGGAGAATCTTTCCCCAAAGCTTCCAAGAGAAGCCCAACTCAGTCAACACCTTGATCTCTGCCTGTGAGGTCATACACAGGACTGAACTGAGTTGACTCATACAGTGCCTGAATTCTGCCTCATGGGACTGGGAGACAATAGATAGATCTGGTTTTCAGTCATCAAATTTGTGATAATTTGTTATGGTTCAAATGGAAAATTAGTGAAGTATATAATCGATCGATTATTTTTCATATGACCCCTGTAGGAATGTTCAAAAGAAAAACGTTTCCTATTCTGGATAGTGAATAATACATTAGAATATTTACTATAGCAGTTGATTAGAAGCTTTGGGGGAGGATGCAAAGGGGTAAGATCACATTGCCAACACTGTTGCAAAATCATAGTCTGTCCAATTCAAAATTCAGTCTGTTTCAGGGCTGTCTGGTTAACCCTAGTTTAAATCTAGGAGAACAAATGGTCTCTGTTCCTCAGGATCTCATCTTCATGGAAAATACAACCTATTATAAACACTGGAGAATTAGATTATTTTATTCTTTAGGCCTTACCACTCAGTAAGTATTGCATATCAATAATGACAATAAAACATTTTTTTTGTAATATGGTATGATTTTTTTTTTTTTAACCAGGGATTGGACCCAGGGGTGCTTAGCCACTGAACTACATCCCCAGCCATTTTTTTCTCACTAAGTTGCTTAGGGTCTCATTAAGTTGCTGAGACTGGCTTTGAACGTGACATCCTCTTGTCTCAGCCTCCAGAGTTGTTGGGATTATAGGCATGTGTCACCATGCCAGGCTAATCTATTTGTTTGTCCATGGTCAGTGGATTCAAGCTTTACTATTCACAACACCGTTTCATGGTATTACAAGTAACTACTAGTTCTAATGAAATTAGTATGAGTGTATCTGACAAAAAAGTAGGTATTGAGTTCAAAACTAAGTATGAGTTTGGAATTTGAAAATTGAAATCAAAGATACAGGATTTTTATTTTCCTTTTCACCTTTATGTTGCAGATTAAGCTTAAAGATATTGGTGAAATCTATAAAATACGCATTGGACATGACAATAGTGGAAAGGATCCAAGGTGGTATTTGGAAGAAGTGAGACTTGAAAATCTGGTCACAAATGAGCTATTTTGTTTAACAGTTGATTCCTGGATAGCCGAGAATGAAAATGATGGAGATACATGGAAAGAAGTGCCCATTGTGAGAACTAATAAAGCTCCATTACCAGGTATATGATTCCATTTCCTTTGTGATATTTATTCAAAATTAAAGCAACTGAAGACTAGACACTAAATATCTTATACTTTATAGACCATGAAGTCTCCATCAAAACCTCTCAACTCTGCCAGTGTGGTGGGGCAGCAGCTGTAGATAATGCATAAGTAAATGGCACCTGTTTGTCAATAAAACATTATTTTGTGGACACTAAAATTTGAATTCTGTGTAATTTTCACTTGTCAAAAAGTAGTATCTTACATTTGGTGTTTTTAAAACATTATAAAGAATAAAAAGCATTCTTAGCTCCAGTACTACAAAAACCCAAGTGACTGGATTTTTACCACAATAAAATAAAATAAAACAAAGTATGACTTTGCCTACCCTTGCTGTAGAGCATTAGGCTTTCTGTCTGCTCAGAGGTGAGAAAGTGTATTCAAGAATGAGTGCATGTGGCCAACTCATCTTTCTTTAAGTTGCTTTGCCACCCATTGCAATGTGACTTTCTTTTTAGCTATACTTCAATAATAAATGTAAGCAATTTCAAATTTAGGAGTACCTGAATTCCCTTACCACTTTTTTTTTTGTGGTTGACTAACAGTAAATTCATATATTGCCTTTATTTTCATTCTGTCTATTCCCTGTGTTTTTGAGAATCACTTTGTTTTTATTCTTCCACCATTGTAGTGAAAATATCTCTCTCATTGAACACTGATGGTCTCTTTGCTCAGAATCAAATGACTATATGTATGTACATGTCAGTCTATGTATCTGTGTGTGTGTGTGTGTGTGTGTGAGTGAGCATGTGTATGAGAGAATGTGTGTGCACATAAGTGTGTATGAATGCATGTGTTCTTAGTGTCCCAGACCTCTCTGCTATATTTGATACTGTTAATTTCTCATTAGAAGAGGCAGAGAGCTCTAGAGGCTCTGGAGTTAGACAAATGGGTTCTAGACTTGACTTGGTGATGTGTTGAGCTGGGTCACTTCTGGTGAGCTACTTAGCCCAAGTTAGCCACCATTGTCTCACTTATAAAACTAGAATAAAAATAGTAATTTTTTCATAGGATTGTTTTCAGAACATGAGATAATGCACACACATTATATAGAATAGCATATAGTACTTAGCTGTGTCCCCAGGACATAGTAATCACAGGAGAAATATTAGCTATTATCATCATTGTCCTTATTAAATGTATTTCCAACCTTGACCTCTGTCATATTATACCATCCAGTTTGTCAACCATCTTTTTTTTTTTTTTTTGTATTTCTATCACTGTTTCCACATGGTCATCTTTCCTTAAACATGAGGGTTGAAATGCTTGATTCTTTCCTGAACTTTGAGCCTCTTCCTAACTTCTACTGTCAACTATATACAGAAGAATAGTGTCTTTCCACTTTCAGCTCTGTCCTCTTTCTTACCTAGAGACCCAGTATTTCATTAAGTGGTTTACCAATGCACCATCTTTTTCTTTGAGTGTGGGGGGGGTGGGTACCAGGGATTGAACTCAGGGCCACTCTATCACTGAGCCACATCCCCAGCCCTATTTTGTATTTTATTTAGAGACAAGGTCTCACTGAGTTTCTTAGGGCCTCCTTTTGCTGAAACTGGCTTTGAAACTGTGATCTTCCTGCCTCAGCCTCCGGAGACACTGGGATTACAGGCACGCACCTGGCCCAATGCACCATTTTATTACACACTCATTCAGCCATTGCACATATATAATGATAAACTCATGCCTAGGTACCAGGCACCTAGTGTGTGCCAGCAGTAATGGGCACCAGAGGGCATACAGATGATTCAGATGTGGTTCTTATTCTCTAGATGTGGTTCCATCTTCTTGGCTCTTATTATCATTTTCAGTCTAAGGACTCTTTTTGCCCTTGAAACAATTTCTTCTTTTCGATTCCCCTGGAAATCTTTGCTCAGTAGTTTGCTGATGCTTTGAGTCTACCACATCTCTAACTGAAGTTGCCTTCCCTGACCCTCCACTTAATGCCAGTTTCCTTTAAACTTCATAGAGAGTCTAGTTTTTTTCTCTACAACTTTCATATTGATTAGACAGCAGGGACTCCATCATATGTATTCTCAGTCCTTCTTAGAATGATGGATGGCACAGAACACATGGTTGTGTGCCAGAAAAATACATGCTGATTAATTTGGGTATAGAAGAACAACTTGGGATAAAACTAGTTTAATGGTAGGAGAAATCTATAATAACACTAATTCTTTAAATTTTTATAAATCTTGATATCTTGCAAGCATGTTTTCTCATATAAAATCTCACTAAAATCTCATTTAACATATGAATCTCCACATGCCCCTGTTTGCCCTGTGGTCATGCAAGGATCATAGTGGCATCCAAGGATGAAGTAGAAGAGATTAAAGGGTCTTAAATTTAGAATCCTGACTCTTTTTTTCTGTTCTGGTGATTGAATCCATGACTTTATGCATGCTAGGCAAGCACTCTACTAGAATCCTTGCTTTTATTCTGTACATCTTAGGTCTGATCTATTCTATTCACCCAGTTACTAACACCTGTCATATCTCCATTCTGCTTTTAAAAGATGATATTTGAAAGAACTTTTAAATCCATGGTACTGATCAGGAACAGAAGACTCTTACTGGCCTGCTATATTGTTATTTCTCAATGTGTGGTGTTTTCAGAGGCTGCATTATTTTAAAATGAACTTTATTTAAACTCTATTAGGCAACTATTTGTGTTTCTTACAATTACCTCTTATTTGATGTATGCACAATTTGTTATGTGCAAGAAATTGTGGAATGCACTAGTGTGAGTTTTAAAAAAGTCTAAGATACCAAAGAAACTGCATTGTACTTTAAATGAACTATTGATTTTGGGTTCATTTAACTAGAGCAGCAATAAAGGCTCAGCATGTCTCCCTGTATCTTTCTGTTCATTCTTTCCCCAAACTAGCTAATGAAACTTTATCCATTAGCATTTCCCATTTCAAGGGGTAATTTCTTACAGGAAGCACACCAACCAGTTCTTATGGCATTTTCTCCAACAAAATAATATAAGAGAATAGTGATACTTAGAGTCAATCTGATGAAGTCTTCTTATTTTATGCAGTCTTCTTATCAATCAAGCAGCTCCTTGCCCAGGTTGAAATATTTACTCATTTAGGAGAACATCATTAAAATGATAAGATGCAAATATAATGATACCTCATTGTTCAGGAATTCACTGGAGATCAAAACTTACTGGTGAGCAAGGAGCAATCTGTATAGGTTGAATGTCACCTTTTGGAAAATCATTCTTGGTGCCATTGAGGGTCTTGTTTACCATTCCTGTGACACTGAGTAAGTGCATAGTAGATTCAAACCTCTGAACTAATGCTTCTCTGGTTGAGGTTTAGAATAGATACAATGGGGGCTTGACTTTCAATATTTGGAGATTGTCTTGCTGGTCAAAGCATTTTGAAGCTGGCCCAGAGGAAGAACATAAGGAATGATGAGGGTGGGTAGAGGAATTTTTACTTTTGTAAAAAATTTTAACTATTGGTACTGATTTTGGAGTTGCTGTCTTGGATAGCATCCTAGAGATAGTCTCAAGGGTTGTATTTTCTCTTTCTTTTCACTTTTTAAAAATTTAGTGGCACAAAGAGTGGCTCTTCAGGCAGTTGGCACTTTCACTCTCAACCAATTCTGTGACTTTGCCTCTTCTTCTCAAAAAATTACTGGAAAGTTTTTTAAAGAAAGGGTATTTGAGAACATTAGTTCATAAATCATCATTCTTTGGAGGCTGAGCTAGATTGCTGGTGGGATCAGAACAATCTCCTCCCAAGGCTAGCACTGCCAAGTTGAGCTGGAGTTACACTTTCCTCTGATTTATTCACCGTCTGTTGTGGTGGCAGGGAGAAGTGCCAGGGAGACGCAGCTTGCCCTTGGTTTGTTGTCCTTAAGACTCTTTAGTTAATGGCCTGGCAGGGATGCTCAGGGCTGATAAGAATGCCGACTCAGCTCACAGTGGTCTCTTCAGTAGTTCCAGCTTCTGACTCTCTGCAGGAGAGATGGATGGGAACAGGAGGTGAGGTTTGAGGCTACATCTATGGGTGATGAAGTGTTTGATGCTAGACTTTGGCAAGTGGGCAGGAGGTGTGCTTAGTGGTTTATTTTAATTCAAGAAATAACTCCCTGAGGATAAGTGAAAGCACCATCACAATTAAAATGTGTCTTCTGCAAAATATTTGCATTTATCAGTGAGGAAAAATACATGTTTCTGAAACACTTGCTGACAATCCACAGTAAGTTTCAGATAACAACCGAACTAAGTTTAAAAAGAAAAAAGAAAGAAAGAAACTCAAGCTTTTTTAAAATGCTTTTGCCTTTATCCCAATACCCACTGGTGTTCAGGGGCAAGATGTGGGCTTCTGGATGACAGAGACCCTTTTATCCACAAGATAATCATGGCTCAGAAAAGCAGAATCTGGCTTCATATCCTGATCTCCATCCCTGGCTTTGTGACTTGGGGCACGAGAGACTGCTTTTCTGAGTCTCAGTTACTTTATCTGACAAATGGGGGTGTTTAATATCTATCTCTTGAGTGGTCATCACATTATTTATCATCTAAACCAGGACTTTTTTTAAGAGTGAAGAAGGATTCTGGAGACAATTATGCCAGGACAACAGGTACACATTTAGACCATTCCAGGCAAATTAGAATCACCGTCATCCCATGCAGTTTCCATAGAAGCATGTCAGAGAATAAGGAGAGAATATGTGTGTCAGACAGGATGCACTCAATGCACAGTGAATTATCCTTTGCCCTCTACCCTACTCGTGTCCCCACTCCAGCCTCAACATTGCCTGATAGTACCTGCGTGCTCTCCCATAGCCCTCTGTCCTTTCTGTCCCATCTGTCTAGTCTCTGCAGGCCTCTCAGCGACCAAATCCTTCACCTTTGGTCAGGACTGTGATCCAGGGAGCCTTCCTGGTAAACTTTCATAAAATAGCCAGAAATTCCACTCCTTTCCCTACCCTGGTCCCTCTTTTCCTTTCTGCAGGTTAGAGGTCCTTTTTCAGTAATAAGATAAATATTTCAACCAAGAGGCACATGTAGATTCAGCCCCAAACTATGATCTTGGGCCACAAAACTTCAGCACAGACTGGATCTGAACTGTCTGCACATGCTTAACGCTGAATCTCATTTACCATCTGTTTCCAAGCTCTGATTTCTTTGGGCCGTTTGTATCAACAGGATCCCACCACAATGAATGCTGAGAAAGCTTAATTCTTGAAAACCTGAGAGAAAGCACTAAAACAGCCCATTAATTAAATCAAACAAATAATACTGCCTAGGGTTTTGTCTTCAGGAAGCACAGTGGTGCTGCCTGTGGAGCTACCCAGGAACTGGTGCCCACGAGGGCTCCTCTCTGCAGTGTCCTGCAGCGGGCACTGTGCACAGCAGCTCCGGCTCAGGCTCCCATGTGCACAGAAGGACTGGTTCCTTTACATGAAGATCCTTCCAGAAAAGTCTTCCACTATTTCCTAGGTACCTTTGAGCATCGGTCATTTGAGCATCATGAGTGAAAATAAAGGACTGGGGAAGTTCCTCAAACATTTGTAATTGCATTTCTTTTTTTTTCCGATTAGAAAAGTGTCCAGGAAAAAAGGCAAACTGGCATTCACTAAAAATATTGTGTGCACTATGGCAAGGATTTGGGCATAAATGAAAAGCTTATGACTTTCTAGTCTTCTCGTTGACTTTTCCATTAATTGCTCATGTCACCCAAGATTGGGAGGACCTGAAATGTGTCCAGATCTTGTTTCCCAGAATGGAGGAAAAGGTAATAAGAGGTCATGGCCTAGGATGATTTGCATCTGGAAAGTTTTGGGAAGCTAGCTGGCCCAGAGAAACTTTCATACCACCATCTCTAAATTGGGAAACTTAAATATTTGGAAAGACCTGAGTATATCATCTTCCAGTTAGGGACCTACTTAAGAGGTGAGGTCTTCAGATTGTAACGGTGTTTGTCGCTAGCACAAGGCATCAGGGCATGGCGGTGGTGGGGGTGAGAGAATGAGAGGTGAGAGAGAGAGTGGAGAGGGGAGAAAGAGAGTGCATGTGAGCACATGTGTTTGCCCATGGTTAGTATCATAGGTCATTTCCCAATGAAATTTGAACAGTGTCTTGTTAGGAGAAGGGAAGTCTGCAACATTAGAGATGCAGCTGGAAGAAAGTTTTTTTCAAGTGACTCCTTTGTTGTTTGACAAATGAAGATTTTTTTTCAGAACAGATTGAGAAATCTTGGATGGTTGGACAGAAAGAGTGAATTACTCCTCAGGGTAACACTGTCTAAAGGGAATGGGGGGATATTTTAAAACGAGCTCCCTTAGGATGTCCTTCAGGTACAGTGTCTGGCATGAAGGGCACTTGATGCTAATTCTAACTCCTTGTTGACTTCTTCAATCACTCATGGACTGGTGGAAGGCATTTCTTAGAGAGGGTCAGTGTCTGGTTTGCCCACTCCACCCATGCATAGGGCCTAAGACAAGAGACCAAATTCAAGGGCCAGAAACTGGGTTGACTCTGAGATGAACTGGGGAACAAGATCCAAGTTGGAAATGAAGAGACAAGTTCATCACCATAGTGCCTGAGAATGTGTGCTTGGTTAAAGGCATAGTTCTGGGTGAAGCACAGTCACATGGTTCACACTTGAGTGGACTTGGGCAGCCAGCAGAGAGAAGTACACAATCCTTGATGATGGATGGATAAATAAGCATTCGCTTATTTAGTAAATATTTACATGTGCTTGGAACTAGGGTTAAACCTTGAAAAGATAGGAAACCTGCACTTGGGAAGCATGGCATTTAGGAGCAGGAGACCAGGATGTTCCATTAGCAGATAAACATATTTCTGCAGTAGTTTGCTAGCTCTTACTGGTTTGTCAATTTGGGCTACAAATAATGCTGCAGATTTCACCATTGCATGCATGAAAGATCAACTATAATTTCAGGTGACTTACCAGGATTGAACCCAGGCACTTCACCCCTGAGCCACATCTCTAGCCCTTTTTATTTACTTTTAAATTTTGACACAGGGTCTTACTAGGTTTCTTACAGCTTTGCTAAGATGCTGAGGCTGGCTTTGAACCTGCAATCCTCCTGTCTTAGCCTCTGGAGCCACTGGGATTACAGGTGTGTACCACCACACCTGGCTCAGGAGACTTTTAATAAGTTTTAATAACAGGATGACCAAATATTCTCTTATGCTTTATTCAAAATCATCCTAAACTGAGGACATTTCTTTCTAGGACATTTTTTGGGGGACAATAACTTCCTAAATTTTTTTCCTAGGAGAAATTTTTCCTGCCTCACCTAATTTATGTTCTGAAGCTGACAAATATCAGACTGTGGATGATATATCATGATATATCAATCTGGGTCTTTGCTTCTGGGAATGACATTATCTTGGCCTCAGTATTTCTTTTCTATGTTCAGTCCTAACATCTTAGATTGGTTTAGCAGTGGCTCTTTCCTTCTGAAACATATGCTGATCCTTAATGCTCTGGGTATATAAAGGCACACATGGGAATCTTATAGGGAAAGACTCAATTCAGTGCTATAAGTGAACTTGTGATGTCTAACTATTTAAGCACTGTATTCCAGTTAACTTTGTGCATAGAACCTTATCATCACTGATCTGCAGCTTTCACTTGACCTTGGGTCATCAAGAAATGGGTCACGGAGGGAATGAAAAACTTCTCAACACCATAGGATTTTAGGAGGTGATTCTTCAAATGAGATATAAATGAAAATCATAGAACTATACTAAATATACTTTATACATAGTTGATTTGCCTCAACTCCTTAAACATTCGTTAAAAAAGACAATGTTTGTAAATATGATCCAGGTTATGATAATGGCATTGATTTACCATCATGTATGTGATAGATTTGAATTGTCACAAGTGTAACTTTGAGGGGGTTCATTCTTCATTACTGACCCAAATCCATCCACCTCAAGAGGAAACTTTTTGTGGTGAAAGAAACATTCTCTCTCTGATTGTTCTAGGAGCTCCAAGATTGTAAATATTCATCAAAACTCATCAAACTGTACACTTTAAAAGAGTGAATTTTACCACATACAAATTATACTTCCATGAACTTGATTTAAAAATAATCCAAGCTTCTCTTTCCACTGATGGTAGAAAGATTAATTATTTTAACTCAGAATAAGGTCAGCTACTTCCTGTATAAAGCTTGGTTTCTTTTGGTCAAAGGCTGATCAATTCTTTTTTACCTTTTCCTGATGCACATGGACATTGTAGCTCTTGGATATTATCCTTGTATGTGGAGGGGGACACCTGGTATGGGGGACACACTTTGTTTTCTCTGATCCTCCTTGAAGCATCTCATCATACTGGTGTTTCGGCGTCACATCCTCCCTCTTGATGTCTTAACATCCCACCATGACTTTGTTTTCCATGCCCACAAACCCTGTGCTCCTTTTGAGGGGAACCAAGAATGCACTCCTTCGGGACTCTAACCTGATCTCAGTCATTTCCATGTTTTTCTTGGTAACATGGGGTGAGGGTTGATGAGGGAGTTCTGTTACCTTCCCCATACCACTCCTGGCTGCTTGGGGAAAACAAGACTCTGTTGCAGGACTTCCCTTAAGACTCGACCTTCAGTCATTCTCTGGCCCATCAACCAGCCCCAAATTATTGAGGGAGGATGGGAAGGAGAGAAGGAAAACAGAAGGGGACAGAAATGAGATTAAACAAACTTCTCTTTCACATTTTTTTAAAAATAGTATTTTCACCAAAACTCTTAAAATTCAGTCATGAATCTCACAATGTCTCTCCTAAAATTCATTCAATCTGTTCCAGAAATCAATGACCTTTTTGTTCTAGAACTTTCCCAAAACAGCCTTCTCCCAAACAATAAGTGCCACTCCCTGGAGGCTTAATGTCATTGGGGTGAAAAGAAAATGCAGAAAATTCTCAGTTACAATCTCACCATAATGTCCTGATGTTCGTGGGAATGATGATGAACAACAATCTCTTCACAGATAGAATTCCAGCACTGAGTGACAGAAAGCAGAGCTTTGTGCTGGCTGCCTAGTTTTTAGGCGACATAATGGTTGAGTGGTTGAGAGAAGGCCATTGATGCCATGGTTGTTCTTGGCTACCGCCAGGCCCTTGGAGATTCTCTTGTTTGATTCTCTATGGTCGTTTCCAATCTGCTGTTATTCATTCAGCTACAATGCTCCTTTTCACTTTCTGGCCACTGGTACCATGTTTCCTAGCACCCTGACCCTAGGTAGGTGTGTGGTTAGTTTCTAGGAGTGGTATGTGGCCCACACCATTTAGGGTCACGCTTCAGAATCTGGCACCACGCTGGCCTCTTGATAAACAATTGCATCTTTTCCTCCTCCCAGCTCATCTTTTCTTACTTCTACAACCTATGGCTCTGTGGACACCAGTTTTGTAAACTGCATAACTTTTCTTTTGGTTTAATCTGCTTTTAATTTTAACAAGTTTTCCCACAACATGCAGATAGATGGATTTGCTCTATCTCTTTTCCTTTCCTTCTTTCTCTTGTTTCAGTTTTGTCCTTGTTTCTCCTTGGTCCACCTAAATGAGGACTCAGACATGCAACACAGGGATCCTTAGCAGTAAAATTGGAAGAGTGCAGATGCCCTCATGTGTGAGGAGCTGAAGAAGAATGTAGGACTGAAGTCTTGGGAAATTTCCACCTGCTTCTGCACATTTCCTGCTGAGCCCCTGAGGCTGGTGGAGCCCTTTGGTTTTATGGAGTGTTTCTTCTTAACCTGCTTCTTCTGGTCTGAGAACAAGTCCTAATGGAGTGCTTGTAGGAATAGTAAGGAGAGATGAACTGTGGTTTTTCTGGATCTTGGCATTCCTGCCTCAAGATCATCCTTCTTTTCCTATCTGGTGTTGATTGTGAGGTAGGATAGAAAAAGTAAATCTATAGAAAGAAAACATGAAGGAAGGACAAGGAAATACATTTTTATTTTATTTTATTTTATTTTTGGAATAAATTTTTAACTCAGAAGTTCTGCAAACTTTTGCTGGCCTGTCACTCCTTAGGCAGTCTCTTTGCTAGGCCAGGCACTTCCAAATTCCTAGGAAATCTGTGTATCTTAAAGTTAGCTACAAACCCATTCATTTGTATTTTGTTCACTCTTCATTAATTCCTCCAATAAATAGATTAAAAACAGGGAGATATGATATTTTGAGAAATTTATAATTTAGGGGACTTTCCAGGGCTATCTACTGATCAGATGATGGAGGCCACATTGGCCTAAGGACCCCTGACTGACAAGACCAGCATAAACCATGTTGAGATCACCAGACTGATATCATTCTTACTTAACTTTTCATATCCATGCCTTGCCAAATTTCCTTTAAAATAAGAGCTTGGAACCTTAAAATACATCTCACTCTGGAAATGGCCTGCCATTCCCCTTTGATGTGTGTTTCTTGCTTAATCCCAAACAGCATCTCTCCTAAGATCATGCCACTTCTCCCTTAAATGTGTATCAGCTTTCCTAAATAAACCTCTATCCATGCCTCTGACTGGTGCATGCTGAAATTCTTTTCTATCACATAAAACAACCCCACTCATCCTAAGTCCAGTTCCCCTTCTCCCCAGGAATTGCCAGGACTTATTTTTAGGAGACATCTCTTCTGCTGTGACAACAGGGTCCAAGAAAACAGCTGCAGAAGACACAACATGTATTTGGTTCAGGGCTCTTCCCCCATCCACATGGATGGACAGAAAATGCTGGACCATTAGGAAAATAAGAACTACAGCTAAAATAATATAAGCCCTGCATAGCACAATTTATTTATTTATTTATTTATTTATTTATTTATTTATTTTGTTCCAAAAGGAAACCAAGAAACTGGATTCAGTGACATTGTAGCAAAGAAACCAAATTTTGAAGACTTACACTGAATATTCTGAAAGACATAAAAAAGAGATGGTAGTAATGAAGACCAGCTCTTTCCCAGCACTGTATTGTTAGAGAAATTCATAATGACTAATAGCTATAGCCTGGAAAGATGCTCCGTCAGGTTAACATCCTTGAATGCTAAGACTGCCTATAAAGCAGGCAGAGTTCAGGAAATGTCAACAATGGAACTTTGAAAGAGAGATGTCTTTCATCTGTGGATTATTATGTAAACATGAAAACTACCTTTTACTGGTTTAATAGCCAACCAGGAGTCTAAGCATTTTTATTCATTTCCTGCAGTCAAACTGGACTAGAAGAAAAATTTTAAATTGTCATTCCTGGACAAATGCTTTACACACCCCTCTTCCTTCCAGTGAAAAAAATCATATTAGTGGAATTTATTTTAGCCAACTTCCTGACAGACATGTGGCATTTTGAGTGTATCTTTGTGATTCAGTAATATTCCTGTATTGAGCAAGTATAACTTATTTTTTCAAGCTCCATGTTTGCTGCAGTTAGCAGAGACTGAAGAATCCAAGAATTAAGAATACTATTAGGAAGATATTAATGCTCCAAGTTGAGGCTAATATATCATCATTAACAGATATTTGACAAAAATTCTGCACAATCATCAAGAATACAACTGATAATAAATGCTGGCAAGGATGTGAACTCATGCATAGTTAGTGAGACTACAAAATAGTATTAATGACTTTGGAAAGCAGTGGAGATTCCTCAAAAGACTAGGAATGGAACCATCATATGACCCTACTATTCCACTCCTTGGTATTTATCCAAAAGAACTAAAATCAACAAATGATAGTGGTACATACATACCAATGTTTGGAGCAGCAGAATTTACAGTAGCTGAGTTATGGAACCAGTCCAGAAGCCTGTCAAGAGATGAATGGATAAAGAAAATGTGGTGTGTATGTGTGTGTGTGTGTGTGTGTGTGTGTGTGTGTATCTATATACATATATAAATATGTTTATATAAATATATATAAATGCACAAATATAAAAATTGTATATATATATATATTTTTTTTTTGTTGTTGTTGTTTTAACTCAAAAAACATAAAGGAGAATGAAATTATGGCCTTTACTAGTAAACGGGTAGTACTGAAGAACATTATGCTAAGTGAAATAATCCAGATGCAGAAAGTCCAAGGTCAAATGTTTTCTCTCATGTGAGAAAGTTAGAATAAAGTAGGGAACCAAAAGGGGAGGAATCCCATGAACATAGAACAGAGATCATTGAAGTAAAGTGGGGAGAGAGGAGAGAGTCAAAGAGAAGAATTACAAAATGAAATTGACTAAATTATGCTATGTATATACATGAGTAAATCACAGCAAATTTGATCTTATTACATATCTATAAAGCACCAATTAAAACAATAAAAAAAATAGAAGACAAGTAGAAGAAGGGAAACAGTAGGAGGAAGGTAAGGAGGGAAAGAAAGTGGAAATACTGGGGACTAAATGGAGCAAATTATATTCCACGCATGTATGAATATGTCAAAATGAATCCCACTATTATGTGTAACTATAATGTACTAATAAAAACATTTTAAAAAAATTCTGGACCTCAGAGGTGTTTGGAAATAAACTTGCAAGGAAGATTTTTGAAGGATTTTTGTGTCACTAATAAGATCATGTTCAATCTTATTATACAGGCCACACTTTTATGGGTTCCAAAGAATAAATAAGTGAAAGAAAGCAAACAACAAAAGAATGCTGAACTTTGACACCAATACGCATCCCAGGTTTTCCCTGAGAGACAGGAGTTGGAGAAGTTGTTGAAATGATAATAAATAATAGGTAAATAGGAGAATGAGCATTGGAGACAATGACATTGCAGATGCAAGTGAAAACTCTGGTGACAATATGTAGTGTAGCGATCAGTTGAGCTGGATGACAATTGTGGCAAACGGAAAGACAAGTATTTTATTCTGCCCTTCAGGAGGACTGTCAGAGTGAGTTAGTTGTTCAGAAGCAGCTGAAGCACTTAACTAATTGTCAGAAAGAGAAAAAAAACCTGCAGCAATGATGATAAAAAGAACATTAAAAATATGTTGACAGAAATGTCTAACATACATAGGTAACCCAAGCCAATGAGTCAACTCTTTCAGGTTCTGTTAGCTAAATGATGGTAATAGACACATTAATTGCAACTTCTTAAAACTGGTGCTTTAGGGATGATTATTTGTTGTCAGGAAGACTGATTAATAGTACTTACCTTTGAATATGTTCAGGTAAAATGATCTCTTCCATCTGCAAATCTGGCATCTTGAAACCCATCCTTGTCATTTTCAAGAAGTTGAGCAAATTAAAAGTTCTCTCTAACTTACATTTTAAACTTATCACTGGGCTCCACAAGGAGTTCATCTCCTTATGCGTACGGTGTCCCTCTCTTGGAGTAAAGATTATTTGTTAGCCTTGTACATTTTTACAGCAGAATGATTATCTGTTAGCTAGGACATATGGTCCTGCCTTTAGAGCAACACCTTGAACATTGAGATTTCACGTCCAAGGAGAAAAGTCCAAGGAAGGATTCACTGCAGTCTTTGCTTGCTAGAACTCCTTTAAAACATGTAATATTTTAGGGTGCATCTAAGTGACATGTTAACTAAGCATGCTTTAAATCCTCCCTTTGGGTTAAGTTAGAGGAGTTAGAATTTTATATTGCCTTAAGGATCATGAAAATGTCTAGATATAGAATTTATTGTTCTGAATTTCACATTTTAGAAAGAATCCATGACTGCATTATAAAATTATAGCAAATACTTCGTGAGCTATGTTATGGAATATAATTTATATAAAGGCAACATTACAGATTTGAGCAAATGTCTGCCTCTCCTGGAAAGTGAGGTTGTGTTTTCCTCCATCTTCCAATTTAAACTATGTAACTCTTTCTGACATGATTTGAGAAAAAAATTAAGTGTTCAACTTTGATAACCACTTTGTTCTAAATGTAGGGTACATTTATTTCTCCTTTGAATTTTAGAAGGAAAGTAAGTTTTCTTGTGTGTATGTTGTTTTCATTTTCTTTTTTTTGGTGTGTGTGTGTGTGTGTTTAACCTAATCAACTTATAGCAGCATCTGGGACACTATGTTTGGAAGTATTTGAGGCCACGTGCACGTTAGCAGGAATTAGGGTGAGGAACCATAGCTGAGGAGAGGCTAAGTGTTGTTCTTGGTGCTGTAAATGTGTGGCTTGTGTCCAAAATACTTTTTGATATGTACTTTTTAAAAACTTTAACTATTCATTTAATTGTCTTACTTTATGTCTGTCAATGTTTTTCATAACATAGTTATGTACAATTTCATTGTTCCTATGAAGTAGAAAAATTCTAGTAAAGCAGAAACCTGATTTCTCTACAAAGACATCAAATTATTCTTGTCCTTATGCTTATTTCCATGAAGAATTCTAGCCAAAGTTTTGATTTAATTCTATTTAGTTTCAGAGTTTGTCAGTCCAGTTCTTCTTTGTAGGAAGTTTGAAAGATTTCTTTGGCTGTCCTAAATTCATGAGAAGTGTTCTGATTTTCTGCTTAAACTCTGCTGGGTTTCACTCTGGGGTATTTTAGAATATGTAAGACTGCACAAAGAAACTGATTTATCTTTTCTGCTTATACCATTTCCCAATATACCACATTTGTCTTTTTAAAGGTCAGGCATGAGAGAAACAGGCAATGTTTCTCACTTACCTTGTTTTCTTACTTGTTGGATTTTCATGTCTGAGTTCTTTGGAAAATGTTAATGTGAATTTCTATAAATGCAACTGCTCAATTGCACAGTATGATTTATAAAGAGTTCTAGGATCATGGAATACAAAGCGCTCACTGTACCCAAGATATTATTCATATTAGTAGTATCAGCGAGAGAAATCTCTTTTCTAATTAGTGATTTCTAACAGTGTCTCAGAAATGGCCTTAATTCTGAGGTCAAATGTAGTGTATTATAATTTTCTAGAACCTCAACTGGACTCTTTTTAAAAATTATCTTTAAATTTGCATCTCTCTAGGATCTTTGTATCTTTTCTTTCTCAAGAGGGCTATTAAAAATCTCCATTACTGGAATAGTAATCTCCAAGAAGTAGCAGCACGAGTGACCAGCTGTGATTAGAACAGCCAAACTTCAGGGGAAAAATTGCCACTTTCATCTAATTAGGAGAGAGGAGGTTCCCCCCTCCACCAAATACAACTTCTCATAATAACTGTGTTAGTGTAGTGGTTAATGAAAGTGCATAATTGCTAACAATAATTATTTTGAAACAGTAGTTCTGGGAATAGCCAGAGTCTCTGTGAATGAGGTAAACATTAAGTAGCCAAGAGTATGTTTGAATGGGGGTATGGATAAGGAAAGGAATTGGGGGAAATATCATTCAGAAACATTCTGATTCCCATACAGAATATCTAAGTGTATTCAAAGATATAAATAAATACAAGAAAGATAATATCATATTTCTGACATTTCAGTGGTGGTTTATGAAATTCGCATATACACTGGCACAAAGTCAGGGGCAGAAACAGAGTCTAATGTATTTATCAACCTCATCGGCACCAGAGGAGATTCAGGGAATCGGAAACTTCATCAATCCAAAAGCAACAAAACCAGGTTTCAGCGTGGACAGGTAATGCAAAGATCTTCACTAATTTTCTTATTCACTAGTCTTCCTCTAATTTCTTTTGCTAAAACTGAGACACAAATTTCCTGCGATACTCATTTGGTACCTCTTAGGAGGTACAAGGGGGTCATTTCTTAGTGTGCATATTATTATTCTAGAGTTGAGTGGGCGTGGACTTTACCACAGATGATACAGCTGTAAGTGAGTTCAGGTTTCTTCTGTTAAGAAGCAAAACAAAACAAAACAAATTCCAGATAGGGAAGACAAGCTTGTGACAAAATGAACATCCTGCTAAGAACAACCAGACACATTTGAGAAAACGTCTTTCAAATTAGTATGAAAGGCACTGGAGTGCTATCAGTCAATTAGAGTTTGAGAGTCCGGGATTCTGAAGAGAAAGGAGTGCAGATAAGAACCTGGTACTGGCAGAGCCTTCCACCATTTGTCAACAGATGCTTAGAAACAAGAAGCCAACCAGAAGGTGGCAGTAGGGGGTGAGATGCTATGGAGAGGTTTAGGACTCATGGGGCCTGGATTCCACCCCACCAGTGAATAGAGTTCTTCAAAAACCCACACCTGAAAAGTGAAGAGCTTCATGTGTACCCTCCCAAAGAACAGCCAGGACAGGTTCTTCAGGCTGTCAGGAGGGCAGGTGACACTAAGAGGCAGCAGTGAAGGAATGAGAGCATGAGGAAGAGAAAGAGAAGACCTATAGAAGTATACATTCTAGGGGCTGCTGTTGTTGACAGCAGGGGCTGGATTCCTCCAGGAACTCATTTGACAGACTGGGCACCGTAGCAACAGTGACTAGAGCCGTTGTGGGAGAGTGAATCAGTCCTGGGGCCATTCACAGAGAGCTTCCTGCCCCGTTGCCATAGTTACTCCATCCTTGGGACCACTGTACAACAGGCACGGTTGGCATGGTCAAGACCTCCATGTGGAAAAATAAAATACTATTGAAAAAAATTAAAAAGACATATATTAATAGAGATATTCTTTTAAAACTGTATTCCTGGATAAGAAGACTCAATATTAGAAAGTACTGGCTTCTCTTTAATTGATCTGCAGTTTTAATGCAAAACCAATCAAAATTTCAGGAAGATTATTTTAAGTAGAAATTGACAATCTAATTCTAAAATATATGTGTGAATGCAAAGAGTCAGAAACTCAAAATTATCTTAAAGAAAAAAAAATTGGAGCACTTACAGTACCAGGTATCAAAACTTATATGGTTAAGGTAATTAAGATAGTGTCAGTTTGCATAGAGCATAAAAAGTAGAGCAGAGAAACAATCCAGCAACAGCTCCCACATTCTAATGTGAGCATCAGGGAAAGGTTTGTCTTTTCAATAACTTTTTATAGTAACTTGGATATCATTAAAGAAAAAAAGAGATCATGACCCCTTTTCTACACCATTCCCCAAATCAATTCATCACAAAATTAGGTCTAAATATGGGTAAAATAATAAGATGTCTAGAAGATAACAGAAAAAAAAAATTCATGACCTTGGGGATAGACTAAGATTTTAAAAGTTTTGTGGCAAAATATGCATTTCATAAAATTTATCATAACTCTTTTTTAAAAATCGAAATAATAATTATATAATTTTGTTATTTACTATTTACATGCTGATATGAAGTATACAGACATTTTAATGGTATTAATTGCATTTACATCATTGTACAGCTATCACTATCATTCATTTCCAAAACTCTTTTTTTATCTTACAAAACTGAAACTTTGTAGCCATCCGAGAACCATCTCCATTCTTCCTTTTCTCAGCCCCTGGCAACCTATATTTTACCCTCTGTTTCTATGAATTTGACCAGGTGCCTCATATAAATGAAGTTATTTGTCTCTTTTTCAGCTGACTAATTTCACTGAGAATAATGTCCTTCAAGTTTGTGCACATTGTAGCATAGGACAGAACTTTTCTCATATGTATATACATCTTGTTCATCTGCTCTCCCATCAGTGGACACGTGGGTTACTTCTGCCTTTTTGACTGTTGTGAATAAGGCTGCTATGAACATGGGTGGACAATTACAGACTAAAATTTAAAGACAGAAACAGAAAGTGCTAAGCATAAAGGGGAAAACAGATAAATTATGCTATTTTAATATTAAAGACTTCTGTTCTTCAAGAAACTGTTAAGAGAGTAAAAAGGCTAGTTACATACTAGAAGACATTGTAAAATATGTAATGGCAAAAGACTTGTTTATAGACTGTGTATAGAACACCCACAGATCAACAAGAAAAAGACAGATAACCTGATTTAAAACATGGGCATGACATTTGACCTTGTACTCTACGAAAGAGGCTATCCAAATCACCTATAAACATGAAAAATGTTAGCAATCAGGAAATACAATGAAAACCATAATGAAGTGTTACTGAGCACAATAAGAAGTCTAAACTTTAATTGAATGACAATAACAAGCATTGTAGTCCACGGAGCACTATAAACTTACACATACTGCACATACAGAGTGTACATTTGTATAAGCTTTTTAGAAAACTGAGACTATCCATGAAAGCTGAGCATATGAAACCGGTTCCCCAACAGAAATGAATGCAAATATAATATGATATATTCAAGAACACTGTGCAAGGCATTATTCTAGAAACAATGTTGTCTATAAATAGCAACATGGATGGACAATTTAAAATAGTATTTAATAATGAAAATAAAATTCTGTTGAACGAAACAGCACAGATGAATTTTACACACATTTGAATGAACTCAGTCAGACGAGAGGATTATTCTGGATTATTCTGTTTACAGTGTTTTCAGATCAAGCAAAACTAATTAGGCATGTTGAAAAACAGGATAGTGGATACTATTAGGGTATACAGTGTGTGGGAAGGGGCATCGCCAGGGTCATGGGATGCAGCTAATGCTCTGCTGCTTATGGGAGGGGTGGAGAGTTGTGATCTCTTTCCTCACCAATCATAAGGGTCACAGCAGCCACTCCTATAACAAATGGCAGGTTAACAAGACAAAAACACAGTGCACTTACTTAATTAACATTTTATGTGGCACAGGAACTATAAGTGGAAGAACCAAAGACCCAGGGAAAACTGTCCAATTTTATTCTCAAATTTAATTATGAATGGACAATTGTGTTGAAATATGATTCATCAAAATGAGTGAGATCTGATGTTAATGGGCTGAGGGGGCAACCTAGGAAGGTCTGTCTGTTCAGATCTTCTTGGCCTCTCTGTGAAGCATGTCTTTCTCTTTAGTGTGGCACAGGACCTCTCTAGAAGCAAAGTAGGTCAGAGAATTTCTTCATGGCCAGCCCTACAGAAAGGTAGGAGATGTGAGAGTAATATTTGCAGATTTTACAGCTTGCTTTAAGGGAGAGAAGTTCTAGCTTCCGTTACCTGCCTTGTAGAAAAGAAAGTCTGGTTTCTATAACTGCTTCGGGAGAGAAGGGACATGGGACTGGAGGGCAGAGGAACTTGTTTCTGGGGATGCTTCTGAGGCCTTCCAATCTCCTTTAGTTCAAAGTGCTCAGTCTGCCAAAGTGCCAGACTATAGAGTAGTGAGCCCCAACAATTATATGGAATGTTTATTGAGTGCACATTTGTAATTTGTACACTTTGTATTTATTTCACCATTTTAAAATTTCCTATGTATGTATATATAAGCATATATATTTAAGTATGTATACATATGTATGTATTTATATATAATATATACTTATATACACATACATATGTATACATACATATGTATGTAATTACATGCATATAATCACATACATGTGTAACTATATGCATATATAAATAAAATTATATGTACATATTTTTATTTATATATATTTGAATACATACTTAATTTAAAAAAATAACATACTGAGAGGCAGAGCGGTAATGGTGGGAAGATGCCTTCTAGAAGCAGCTTCCTTGGGTCAGAGTCCTGGCTCCATTATTCACTAGCAGCTGATGTGGGACAAGTACCTTAATTCTGTGCGTTAATCTCTTCCACTATTGAATGAGAAAGTGAGTAGTACTCACTTCTTGGGTTGTTCTGTGCACTAAGTGAATTAATATATAAAAAAAAGTTAGAACTGAGTTTGTCACATAGAAAGGGTCCAGTGAATTATTATTATCGTTATTAAACCTGTAAAATATTTTTACAGACTGTATAATTAAGGAGAGAAAGAATTATATGCTCCATGTTTGTGTGCCTCACAAAACATTTTGTAGAAAAGACTATCCATGAAAACTTTGAAATTTTATAGTAGTAGTAATAATAATAGCATAGCAGTAGTGTATAGTAACATGTAATGTAGCAATATAGTAATAACATTTTTTTTTCTAAAAAGAAAGGAACTATTCCATTGGTCACTGAGTTCATTTTTTTTTTGTTTTGCAGATTGATATATTTTCCATTAAGGCAGTGTCTCTTGGACAATTGAGGAAAGTTCTGATTACTCATGATGGCACAGGTCCAGGTAAGGTTTGGTTTCTTGGTCAGAAGTTGTTTTTGCTAATTCATTAAAAATAATATAAAAGATAGGTGAAACATACATATCATGTAAAGCTAAGATTAGAAAATAATTGACTTCTAAACCGGGCATGGTGGTGCACACCTGTAATCCCAGTAGTTCAGGAGGCTGAGGCAGAGGGATCAAAACCAGCCTCAGTAAAAGCAAGGTGCTAAGCAACTCAGTGAGACCCTGTCTCTAAATAAAATACAAAATAGGACTGGAGATGTGGCTCAGTGGTGTCCTTGAGTGTCATTGAGTTCAATCTTTGGTAACCCTTCCCCCCCAAAAAAAGAAAATAATTGATTCTAAAAAAGTTTACTAGAGATTTGTCAGGTTAAGCTTATCATGACTTACAAAAGCAGACAGTTACGTTATTCTGAGGGAAATTTCCTAGGAATGAAAAGCACACTGATTGTGTGTGTGTGTGTGTGTGTGTGTGCATGTGTCTACACTCACTGGGCAGTGTTCACAGATGTATTTCCTGTTCCCTCACCCCACATCCCTCAGCCCTCAGCAAACCAGAAGCTTTGGGATTATTCTTGGTCCTTCCTACTCTCACTGAATTTTACCCTGACACATATGTTAACCGAGTCCTGTTAACTATGGCTTGTTAATACCTTTTTAAAAACTAATTCCTTAGAACTATTAGATTTACTTCTGTTTGTTTGCCTCTGGAATTATAGTCTTTAAAGATAAGTTCAACTACATATTTTAACTTGCATCACTGCAGCAAAACCATTAATTGTGTTTCTTCCTATATTCCTTTTCCTTTCTGCTCGATTTAGACTTTTGAAGACTAGACTTACTTATCACTGATCTTTATCCTCCTAGGACCTAGTACAGAGCTTGACAGGATAGATAGTTTAATTAATGGCCATTTATTGAGTAAATGGTTTAAATGAATGAAATGATTATCTGTAATGTTTTTTAAAAATAATCAGAAAAGTTTAAAATGGCCATCTCAGAAAGAAGTGTTTATGTTTTTGACAAAACCCAAAGAGAATAGAAAAAGAGAGACGAAGGGAGTAGCCAGTAGGAATAAAAGAGACACTTAAGTAAATAAGCTCAGGATTATATGGGGGAGAGTCTTAGAGAGAGGCAGAGGAAAAAACTGAATATAGGAGGGAATAACATAAAACGCTGCCTGTTACACGTGGGGCTGTTGTAGAGTGGTGTCACCGCAGAGTGTCACCGCAGAGGGTGTCATGGCAGAGGGTGTCACTGCAGAGTGTGTCATGGCAGAGGGTGTCACTGCACAAGGTTGTCACTGAAAAGGGTGTGGCAGCAGAGGGAGTCACTGCACAGTGTGTCACATCTGAGGGAGTCACTGCACAGGAGTGGCACTGTAGAATCTGTGCCTTTAGTTATTTTCATGAAGAATAGAAATGTGCACAGAGTTTTCCTGCACTGCCCCAGATCTCCCCCACATGCTGGGCATGGACTTGCAGAATGGCTGATCAGAATGAGGACTGTGACTTCGGCATGGATCAGAGCAGAGCGGTTGGTAGAAATTCCAGGCTTAAACAGACTCTTAAAAAATGATTCTGAGCCTCCTGTTGGTGATGAGGGAAGGAAATGATCATAGAAGGCCTAACCCACACCCTGTGAAGCCAAAGCTGAGGTGCTGTGGAGACAACAGCAGGGCAGAAAGCTATCCTGGGTGATGGGAGAAGAATTAGGGATTTATTTTGGGGTTGGACTGAACCCTTGAATGAGAAGGCATTAGAATGTTTGATACAAAAAAATGAAAACTACGGAAGGAAAAATGAAGGCAACTCTGTGATTTTAAACATGTTTACAGAACCCAATTACTCACACAGAAAAGGCTTTCGGTAGAGAGAGCAACAAACTTATAAAATATTGATTTTTTTTCTTTCTGTGAAACATTCATTAACAACCACCTGTTCAGGTATGCGAAAGACTCCAGCAAATTCTCAAGGCTTGTTTTTCTTTTTCATTTTTTAAAAAGAAGGCATGTGCAACATCATTCTTTTAACATGAATGCAGTTTATCTGTGCATAAGATAAGTGAAAAGCTTTAGCAAAACACCAAATTTGCAGCAAACATTGTTTAATTTTAGAATATCTAGGAATTATCTGGGTATCTGAAAGCAAGTAAAATAGGCTCCTGGATCGACTCCCAGAGATTCTGATCCAGTGAGTACTAAGTAATCAGAAATATGCATGCTTTTCTGTTTGTTTTAATACAAATGCCTGATTGATGTGGTCCTTGGACTGGCTTCCAGTGGAAAAGCTCTTGATCAAGGGCTGCTATATGCCAGGCATTTTGCCAGAGGCTGGACTTGTGAAGGTGAACAAGAAGCAGGTGGTCTCTGTGCTCATGGGCAGGCCCAGCAGTAGCAGACACGTATGAAATAATTTTATTAAATTATAATAAAGTATGATAAATATTCTGAATGTGACCTTTGGAGTGCTACTGTGCCTTTGTTAAGGGGAGTCCAGAACATGAAAACCTGTTCCATGGAGAGATGGAAGATGGTGTAGGCTGGGGTAAGAGCCAGATGTTGGCTGGATACTTGGGAATTTTGATGAACATCTCTGACTGATAGAATTAGGCTATTTGAAACTCAGGGAAAATTGAAAATAATCATTGTAATGTGATTTTGAAATTCTTCAACTAGACTATCCTTCCTACATTCTGTTCATGTTTAACTAAAAAAAAAAAAAAAAAAAAAAAAAAAAAAAGCATTGCTATAACAGAGAGTTTAAGCTGTTTTATTTTTCCTTTGTTTTTCAAATCTGTACTATCACCCCCTAGCTGAAGCCTAGACTTATCAATACCAGTCATTCTACCTGTATTTGCCTCTCCTACACTCACCCCAAAGTATTTGTTCTGAATTTTTTTTATCATTTATTGATTTTAAAAAATAATCTTTGATTATAAAAAGGCTTTGCTAATAATGTCTTCACCCTTGAAAATAATTTTGATACCTTTGTGCTTTGTAAAAACTTGTGGTGTATTGTATGAAGTCTTTTGTGATGAGGTGAGAAACACTGCTAACGCAAAGGATATGGTCATGTTCAGTTTTAGAAGACAAATCACTTGTTTCTAAGTGATAGAGTTTTACTCCTATCTATAGTGTGTAGGAATTTCTGGCATGTTATATTCTCATCAGCATTTCATACACTTAATTTTTGCCTTTATTCAGTGGGCATACAATGGAATCTCATTATTGCTTTAATTTACATTATATTGATTTCTAGGGAAAGCGAGCATTGTTTTATCTTTTTATTGTATTTTGAATTTCCTCTAATGTGGAAATATATACCCTTGTCTGTAATATTTATGGTAAAAGCAAAAGTCCTCTAATAAAAAGCAGTGGACAAAGTTTAAAATAGATAAGATAGAAGCTTCCTTCATATTCAGGTAACAGCCCCAGTGTGCAGTGTGGAGACTCTGCTGTGGCATCTACGAGGGATCTGGGGTCTTTCCAGCTTGTTTTTCTCCCATCATGGCATCACATGCTCTTTTGTGTTCAGAGCTGGTCACAGCACATGAGAAAGAAGGAAAATCCCTAGAAACAATGTTTTTTAAGCAAGTCAGATAGAAGCTGGACTTCTGGCTACATTTCATTACTGAGAAATTAGTCACATAGTTCACCTATACCTGCAAAGTCACCTTGCAAATGTGGACTTTAGCATTGCACAGATGTCCAAAGGCAGAGAGCAACCAGCACTGACTGCTGCAGTATCTTCTGTTTATGGTACATTTTGAAGACTGAAATTCCTAATTTATTAGTGCAGTTGAATTTAACATGGTAAGTTTTTTTTTTTTTGGAATGATGAGCACATTTAGTGTCTTGTTTAAGAAAATCTTCATTGCCCTTAGGGTATTCCAGATAGATAATTGGATAGATAGGTAGATAAATATTCACATCCATGTATTTATGTTTAAACATACACATGCATATATTTATTTATTTTATTTTATTTTTGCGGTGCTGGGGATTGAACCCAGGGCCTTGTGCTTGCAAGGTAAGCACTCTACCAACTGAGCTATCTCCACAGCCCACATGCATATATTTTAAATCTTGTTTTTAAGATTTAAATATTTACTCCATCTGCAATTAATTGTTGCCTATGATATGAGGGTAAAAAGTTCACTTCCATGTTTCCTCGAATGTATATAATTTTTTTTTTTTTGGTGAGTTTTTTTGGGGGCAGTACCAGGGATTGAAATCAGGAGTACTCTACCACTGGGCCACATCCCCAGCCCTATTTTGTATTTTATTTAGATATGCAGGGCCTCGCTTTTGCTGATGCTAGTTTTGAATTTGTGATACTCCTGCCTCAGCCTCCCAAACTGCTGGGAATACAGGCATGTGCCACTGCGCCCTGCAGTACCTTCAAGTTGTTAATAAACTACTCCGTATTTACCCACATACTCTACAAAGTCACCTTTATGGTAGATAGGCAGCTCTTGAGTTTCAGTTTCTGTGTGTACAAATTTTAGTTATGATGATTTAAATAATGCAAATCCCCCACTCACACAGTTCAAATTTCAGTTACCATCCTAAACTAACTGTAACTGCATCAAGTGCAAATTTTGCTTCTAGATTTTCAGTTCACAAATCATTATGTGACTAACAGATGCACATCATGTTGAATGACCAATCATGTCACCTCTCTCAAAGTCTGTTGGGGATGGTTCGCTGCACAGCTGTTTTGGAGTCATGTCCAGACAGCGAAGTGTGTGCTTGTATTGGCTTCTTATATGTGATGAACCCATTTGGCAGTTTATAACAAATGTATAATTGAAAGATGAAAGTGCAACAAAGAAGTGAAAAGTGAAAAAACAAGAAAAGTGAACATAATGTAAGTGAAATTCAAATCTAACATAAACTGAATTTTAGAAGAAACTCAACAGTCTTAGGTATGTTGACATTGCTGTGATTAGGCAACCTGCAGAAACCAGTGAGAGTACTGAACATCATGAATAAGCAAAGTGGTTGTAATAAAAGAATGAAAGTTTTGATAAAAACTTTTCATTAAAGGAGTACTCATAGGATTTTATGACATTGAAAACATGCAGGATAAAATGTTGGAAACTAATGCAAACTAAAAAAGGAATTTGACAATTTAGAAAGACACAGAAAAGATGTTTACTCTGTATGGTAGATTATTTGACAGAAAAAAAACAAAACAAAAGGCAAGCAACATTCAATTACTCAAGTTTTTTTGCATAAAGAAATAAAACCTCTTTAATTTTTGATGTTTTAAATGACTGGGTACTAAGTATTAGTGTTACCCTTTTTTTCATTTTCAAATACATTTTTAACTAACAGAAGAGAGTTTTTGATTTTCTGAAAGAAACATTTAAAAGTCAACTAGCAATTGCAAATTTCCCCATTGATAATTAAGATTGCTTGTCATGATTTCTGTTTGCAGTTTGCTTTGTAGTTCTACACCACTGTGCAGAGCAAGGACTACATGCATCAAATTTATATATACAGATGGTATAGGTCAATCTTTTTAGTTGTTCCATAGTCAATTTATTTATGCCAGCATTGATTCTGTATTGCCTTAATTAGTACAGATTTATAAGAAATTTGAATAACTAGCAGGTTGAACCCACTACCTTACTCTAATTCAGATGCACCTCTGATATTCTTGGGTCTTTGTCACCCACATAAATGTGATCATCAGTTTGTTCATTTTCTTGTAGAACACTGTGGTGAACTTGATTTAATTACGTTCTCATTAGCTTATGAGCAATTGACATCTCTTCAATGTCTTCCTACTTATCAATATGGGATTGTGCCCTACTTCTTCATGGTGTTTTGCTGTCATTCCTTAAACATAGATTATTTTCTGTAAATTGTACAACTCTTTTTATATTTATTCCTAGCTTTTTGATAGCAATTTGGCAATAACTTTCATTAACTTATGTATTTTAAACTGTTTCTTGCTGGTCAATAGAAATGTACTAGATTTTTATTTATATGTTTTGTATCTAACCATTTTTTCCATCTAATTCCAGTAAGTTTCTGTAATTTCTTTGGGTCTTACCTAATTAAGTCTTGTCATCTGTGAGTAATAGCAGTTTTTTTTTTTCTACCACATCCTTCCTCCTTCCCTCTTCCTCTCCCTCCCATTTTCCCTTTCTTTCTTAAATTTCACTAACGAATGCTGTAATCAGTGAGAACTTCTAATTTTTCACCATTAAGCATGATGATTGATTGTGACCTCCCATATTGTACAAACATATCAATCATGTATACCTGAATAAAACTGTATTTATGTAAGCATATCTATGTGAATTTGCTTCTCTCTTTTTTCTTGGCTCATGTGTATTTAAGTATTTTTTGAACTTTATAGATAACCCGTGTCCCTAACAGGAAATCTTCTCTTTCCTTCTGCTTTTACTACATTGAGTAATTAGGTCACTCACTCATGCTTTCATTTCTTTACTGGTATAATTTAGATGTGCATATTTCTGTAGCCAAATTGCCTGACAAGTGTACTTTAAAGAGAACATTTGGAGAGTTTGAATAAAATCACAATGTTAGTACATTTTGTGCTAAAGAGTTAAAGTAATCTTCTTTGTCAATTTACACAGGTAATGGATGGTTTCTCAAGAGTGTTGTTGTTAAGTCTGAAGAGGAAGATAGCAGTCAGGAGGTGCTGTTTCCATGCAACAGGTGTGCAGTTATCATTATGCAAAATTATGCAAAGTTATGCTCCCTTGGCCAGTTCATTTCAGCTGTGTGGTCCCAGCTGTTGGTGTACATCAATCCTTCCTTTAAAACCAAAGTTGAAGGTCTTCTCTTCTCAGGAAGCTGCTCCTAGAAGCATTAATAGTTCTCTATTTGTAATATTCAACACTTTTATCTTCTGGAATAAAGACGCTGAAATGGAAAGAAAACTGGATTAGGACTCAAAATAAAGATTTTTGTTTATGTTTCTCAAATACTTGCTAAGGTCCCTCTAGTTCTATAAACTTAGGTACTTCTTTCAACTTTTCTCAGGTTCATTGTCCTCATTTGTAAGACAGGAATAATGCTTGATTTCCCTAGTTCATTTGAATCATTTAAATTCAAATGAAATTATGTGCATGAACTCTGAACTCCATTATACTAAAATGGTATAGTAATAATAAGAGACTCAAACTGCAAGGGCAGCTCTGTGATTTCTTGGTCAAGTGGCCACAGGTGAATCATTTAAACTCTCTGATTCCCAGTTTTAAAAAATCTTAAGATTAGAAAGATTAAACCTTCCCTATTTACTTTACAGAGTTGGTACAAATAGAATATCAAGTATATCTTATGATAAAATGCACTAAAAATTGACATTATAAAATTAACCCATTAGGCCACAGTTTTTAAATCTGCAAATGTAATAAATATTCAAATATTATTTCAAAGTTACCATAGTGGTATATTTGATGCTAATTTTACCTTTTTCTGTTCATTATCAACTAGGCTTTTGAATGTGTTGATCCATTTGTTAAGTCCCTATGCAACAGGCATTGACCACCTGCCATATCAAGAAGTGGAGAAGAAATTGGAGGCCCAGCAATAAGATAGTCCTATCTCTCTCAGCAGGGACTTCTTACCTCCCACATGAGTACTAGTGTTAGCCTAAGGGTCATGGGAAAGACTTGAATATACTGTGATGATTCAGGTTTCAGGATGTTACATGTATGTGATTACATGTTCCTTCAATCTGGAGAACTCATGCCTTGCAATTTGTATATTAATTTATTCATCTATTATTCATTCAAAACCATGGCAAGGAAATTTGAATTAATAGGAACAAAATAATGCAGATGAAAATATTTGGTATCAGGCACTATACGAGGTCCTGGATATACAGAGGTAAAAATAAAGATCTCTTATCTTCAAAGATTTCTCACTTGATGATTGATAAGGGAGGAGGGATGTAACTCTAAATGAAGCTGGAGAGCTGGGTGTGCTGGTTTTAGCAGATGGTTTGACATCACTGTTCCCTAAAGTGATTTCTACTCTATCAGATTTGCAGAGAAGCACATTGGGTGGCTGACTGAATTTTACTTTACTGTTTTTGATTCTAGGAAATATTTACTCTTTTGAAATTTAATAAGTAGTTGCATTCTCTGTGAATGAAATTTATTTCCTGACATGATTTTTAAAAACTCTGTTGTTGTTTGTTTGTTTTGGCAGTGCTGGGGATCAAACCCAGGGCCTCTTGCATGCTAGGCAAGCCCTCTACCATTGAGCCACATCCCAGCTCCTTATGAATGAAATTTAAAACACTTCTCTGATCTTCTTTCAACCCAATACACATTCATTTAAAATGCATGTGTATCATAGTAGTTATTGCAATTTTACAAAGTTCAAGTTCTCAGAAGACACCTTGCAAGAAATCTTTTTAATTAATTAAAGAAGAGTGAAAGGAGCAAAGATTGATGGTTTTCAGAACTAGATTTGAATAACTCATTACTAACTAGTTCTGACAACTTCAGTTATTCTTATGTAAAATGGCAGTAATGATGCCTATTTTGCAGGGTTATTTGAGGATTTCAATGTACGTAAGTACTTGCAAAAATGGTTTGTGATTATTAAAAGCTCTAGGATGGCAAATGTCATTGTCATAGGAGTAATTATAAATATAAGAAATCTTCAGATGCAAGACCAAACATCCAAATGATGCAGGAAAACTCACTTTTATTTCTAGATAATATATCACGTATTTAGAATTCTCCAAATAATTGACTAACTTTTGCTTTTTAAAAAAATCTGTATCTGCATATTCCAATGTGGTAGCCATTAGCCACATAAGACCATTTGATTTTAAATTAATTAAAATCAAATCAAATTTTAAAATTATTTGGTTGTACTAGCTACATATTAAGTGTTCAAATTTGGCCAGCATACAGATAACATTTGGTTCTATATCACATCTAGATATTTGATATCATATGAAATTATGTTTAATATTATGCAATATAGTTTTATTGCTTTGAATGAGATGTGACTATGAGATATAAAAATAAATATAAGAGCAGACACTGCTGATGCTGCTATTGCCTGGAGTTCTTTTCTCCAGGTGTGGCTGCCATCTCCACCACTGCCACCAAAACCCAGAGGTCTTCTCTCTGGGTGCAGCTACCCCTGACACTGCTGCCCCTGATAACCTTGCTGCTGAGGGCTGGAGGTCTTTTCTTCGAAGCTGCTGCCCTCTACCCTGCTACTGCTGACACTGTTGATGCCCCCTGGAGGTCGCCTGAAGTTCTCTCTGGGTGCCACTGCAGCTGCCGCCACTGCCCCTAACTTCCCCCACTTGCTGCCAAAGCCACCGATTAACAGCTGCTGCTGATACTTTGCCTGCTGCCACAGACCCCACCACTACTGCTTCCACCATCGCCTAGAGGTCCTCTGCTAGGGAGGCTCCAGGTTTGGTTGCACACAGCAGCATCCTTCTTGGGATGTGGGCCAGGGCCTGGGAGTCACAGTGCTAGCAGGTTTGCCACCACTGCCATCTCAGGGCCCAGCCACCACTGCCTGGGGACACCAACCAGGACCTGGAAGTTCATTATGGGGGTGCCTACAGATTTGGCTGCACCTGGTGTCTTCTTGCTGGGAGTGCTGGTGGTCTACCATATTGCTGCTGCTTCTCAGGGTCACTCTTTTGTGTGAACATATCCCTGGTGGTCTCTGTGCAAATTCCAGAGGCATTGAGATCTTGAGACTACAATGTGGCCAAACCTGGGATATCTGAAGCCCAGATTGGTGGGATAGTGAATGGGTCTGCCAGGGCTTGTTTGGGCCAGGCAATCCCATGAGAAGTCAGAGAAAGGGCTGAGAAACTTTCAATTGCCCACAGAGACAGTTGTTCAGTTTGCCATCGAGGTTTATTTTATTTTTATTTTTTTCTTTTCTAACATCTCTCTCCACCACATTTGGAGCAAGGTATTTTTCATGCATCTGCTGAGGATGGTGATGTATGAATGGCGTTTTGCAGTTTTGTTGTATATTCTTATATTTTAAATTTTTTTCTCTTTTTACATATTCCTCTCTCTTGTCTGTTTTCCTGTATTCTCTTTCTACCTTTTCTCCATCTAATAGTCAATCCCTGTTGGTTCTTCTTCCATTCTTCCTGTGGATTTCTACTTCTAGCTTCACTCTTCCTCTCTCATGAACATCATGTTCTACACTATTTCTGTTCTCTCTTTGTCCACCATTTGAAATTGTAAATCCTTTTAGCAAATTTTCAGTTTATACTGCAGACAGGGATTGAATTCATCTTTTCTGTTTATTGTGAGAAAACAATGAACACCTTAGTAGGAGCTATTAGGTTTAAGGGTATATATTGTTTACACTGGGTGCTACTGATACTGGTCTCCCCCTTAAAGGCAAGGTACTAGAAACCTTCAGGGACAAAATAAGTCTATGGGGTAGAAGCTATATTCCCTCAGATCCACACAACTAGGTGGGAAAACACAAACAACATGAAAAAACAAGGGAACAGAGTGTCCCAAACAAATCAATATATTTAAGAGAATCCACTTACAACACAGTAGAAGAAATGTCCAAGAAGGAATTTAGAATTTATGTAGTTAAACTGATCTGCAAAGTAAAAGATTGTATAAAGAGTGAAATCAAAGAGAAAATACAGGAAGTGAAAGATCAATAGAGAAATAGAGATCCTGAAAAAGAAAAGAAGCATAAATTCTTGAAAAGAAGGAATCAATACACCAAATTACAAATTCAGTGGAAAGCATCACCAACAGACTAGACCATTAAGAAGACAGAATCTCAGGCAATGAAGACAAAATATCTAATCTTGAAAAAAAAATTGACCATGTAGAGAAGATGGTGAGAATTCATGAACAGAACTTCCAGGAGTTATGGGATAACATGAAAAGACCAAATTTAAGATGTATCAGGATAGATGAAGAAGAGATTCCAACCAAAGGAATGCACAATTTTTTTCAGTGAAATAATATTGGAAAATTTCTTGAACTTAAAGAATAAAATGAAAAATCACATACAAGAGGCTTACTGGACCCCACATTTAAAAATTACAGCAGACTCACAGCAAGACACATTACAATAAGGTGGCTAAAATACAGAATAAAGATAACATCTTAAAGGCTGTGAGAGGAAAAAAAAAACAAAAACAAAACAAAAAAAAGTACAGGGCTGGGGAGATAGCTCAGTCGGTAGAGTGCTTGCCTTGCATGCACAAGGCCCTGGGTTCGATCCCCAGCACCACAAAAAAAAAAAAAAAAAAAAAAAAAAAAAAAAAAAAAAAAAACAAAGTACATATAAGGGGAAACCAATTCGGATCTCAACTGGTTTCTCAACCCAGACCCTCAAAGTTAGGAGGTCATGGGACAACATGTTTTAAGCTCTGAAAGAAAATGGATGCCAACCAAAAATTTTATATCCACAAAATTAAGTCAGATTTGAAGAGGAAATAAAAACCTTCCATGATAAACAAAAGTTAAAAGAATTCACAAGAAAGTTCACACTACAGAATATTCTCAACAAAATATTGCATGAGGATTAAGTAAAACAAAAAAAGTAAAAACCAGCAAAGGGAGGAACTATGCTAAAAGAATAGTCAATCAAAGGAGAAAGTATATCAAATAAAAAACCAGAAATAAACCAAAATGACTGGGAATACAAATAATATCTCAATAATAACCTTGAATGTTAATGGCCTAAACTTATCAATCAAAAGACATAGATTGGCAGATTAGATTAAAAAATAAGACTAAAAAATATACTGTCTCTGAAAGACTCACTTCATAGGCAAAGACATTCATAGACTGAAGTAAAAGGATGTGGAAAAAATGTATCACTCATGAATTGCTTAAACAAGGAGGGGTTTCCATCCTCATATCAGATAAAGTGGACTTCAAGCCAAACAATCAGAGGGACAAAGAAGGACATTATATAGTACAGTATAGCAAGACAACAATTGTAAATATTTATGCCCCAAACAATGAAGCATCTGTGTACATCAAAAAACCCATCTCAATTTCAGTAATCAAATAGACCCCAAGATAATAATACTGGAAGACTTTAATACACCTCTCTCACTACTAGAAAGATCTTCCAAACAAAAACTAAATAAGCTATAGAACTATATAGTACAATCAATAATTTAGATTTAACAAACAAATATAAAATATTTAATCCATCAATGAGTGAATACACTTTTTTCTTGGCAGCATATGGATCCTTCTCTAAAATAGACTATATCTTATGCCACAAAGAAACTCTTAGTAAATATTAAAAAAATGAAAATAATATCATGTATTCTATCAGCTCATAATGGGATAAAATTAGAAATCAGTGATAAAATAAAAAATAAAAGTTACTCAAACACATGGAGACTAAACAATATGCTGTTGAATGATGAATGGATAGTAGGATGAAATTAAAAAAATACATAGAGGTAAATGAGAATACTGATATAACAAGAGGAAAGTTCATTGCATTGAGCTTGTTTGTTAAAATAAAATGTCAACAAATAAATGACCTTTATTATATATGATTACATTTCAAAGGCCTAGAAGAAAAACAAATCAATACCACAAATAGTAAAAGACAGGAAATAATTAAAATCAGAGCTAAAATTAATAAAATTGAAATGAAAGAAACAATTGAAAAAATTGAGAAAACAAAAAGTTAGTGTAATTGATTTTTGAAAAACCCCCAGCCATGCTAATGAAGAGAAAAAGAGAGAAAACCTAAATTACTAAAATATATGATGAAAAAGGAAATAACACAATGGACATTACTGTAATACAGAAAATAATTAGCAACTTTTGAAATTTTATACTCTAATAAAATAGAAAATAATGAAGACATCAACAAATTTCTAGAGACATATGACCTACCCAAACTGAATCAGTAGATCATATATAATTTAAACAGAACAGTTTTA